>NW_019272032.1:2655617-2707625 GCF_002738345.1 Cucurbita maxima | reverse complement strand
GGGGGGGCGTGTGTTGATTAGATTAAATTGATAGTTAATCCTATTGACATTCTCCTCATTCTTGTCACGATTGCTGTGGTTGGCGCTTGGGTGGATTTAGGGTCTACTCAAGCACGAAGGCAAGGAAAAATTTGGTGCCGCTTATCGTCAATGGCAGGTAGATGCGGCAAATTTCAACATTGATGGGCACTATCCAGTGAGAGAGTTGTGGGCACGTGCTCGAAATTGTTGGGACAGAATTCTAGCCCACGAGAGCAGGTCTGTCCTGGTGGTTGCTCACAATGCTGTCAACCAGGCTCTTGTTGCTACAGCTCTTGGTATTGTATCATTCTTTAAGTTATGATTTCCTTTTGCATTAACGACTTGAATGTGTTTAGTGTAACTGCTACTTAAATCAGGATTAGGAGCTGAGTACTTCAGGGTGTTACTTCAGAGCAACTGTGGTGTTAGTGTTCTTGATTTCACTCCACAAGTTGAGGGTGGATCTCCAATCATTTGTTTAAACCGTCTAAATCAGGTATATCAGTTATATATTTTAGAAAAAAATGATAAACTTTGTACCTTCCCCCATCCTTTCTAATTTATATGTTCAGCACGTGCTATCTTCCCTGTCACCATTTTCTTATTCTTTTCTCTGTCTTCGTGTTTAACTCACTTAAATATTCCTTCACGACGAACTATATTTGTTTTGTGTGGCATTCCTCTGCTTACGACTATATTGACAGAGTTCAAATTGCTTAATTTTATTCTGGAAAGAAAATATTGATTCATACCTGTCTGGTAACATCTTCACCGTGCAATAGCTGTTGTCTGCATTCTTGGTCATCAGTTCAGTAAAATGTTAACTTATTTAATAAGATTAGAGGCCATGATCTTTTCACTGCCGCAGACTCCAAACTCACCTGTTGCTTCCGGTAGTTCTGGAGGCAGAAAAGCAGCAAAAAGGATCGCACTTGTTTGCCATGGAGTTTCCGAGACTAATGAGGTATGGTACATAATTGATGGCATCGTGTATTTTACTTTTCACCTCATATCATGCTTGCCTAATGAACTCAAGGAACTTTTGTAGTTTGGTAGCTAACTTCTAGAACTGAAAATTTGAAATTCAATACGGACTATTATCTCTCTGATTTTGCTGTTGCAACCTTGCAGGCCAGTTCTTCCTTCCTGGATGACAAGCCAATGAACATGCTTGGAACTATACAGGTAGAGCATCCATCCCATTTCACCAGATAGGTTTCGAATTCATATAATTGTATTTTATGGATGCATCACAGTCCCAGAAAGTTGCAGAGCTCCTTCTTGATCTAAAAGTGAGCGCTGTAATTAGCAGTCCCAAGAGAGCTTGTGTAGAGACGGCTGCAACAATATCCAGTGTATGATTACATTTTCTTTCGTCGTTCCTTTTATGTTATCTTTTATGGTTTGTGAATCACACACTTTACTAATGTTTTCCCTTTTCTTTCTCTCGTCATTTTCCTTCGAGGGTCTAGAGAGTGTGAAATGAATGCCACATCAGACACTATGACATATTTAACATTATATTAGAAATCCGAACAGAATGCTGCAAGACCTTTTAGATAGAAGAACGGAACAAATTGATGAAAAAATAGTACTTCGCATAGTTCAATGATTAAGACGTCTACACCTTGAGGTTCAAATCCTTATTCCCACATTTGTTGTACGGTTGAAGACATTCTCCCTTGTCGTCCCGTACCTCTTACTAGATTATGGAAACCTATTCTTCTTAGGCCTTTCTTGGCATTTTCTTTTTCCAGAAAAAATTATCCATCTTATATTGAAAATGGAGTTTAGTTGTGTCCTCACCGTTCAGCATCCTTCAAGAATATTTTTCGTTGGATTAAGCTGAAGTATGCATTACAAGCACCATATAACAAGTCCTGGAGTAATTGATTAGTAATTACTGTGGCACGATAGTCTTCATATACTCTTCTTCTTGGCCTTTTCAACCTTCAAGAATTCTTTAGTTTAATTTTGAAATCTTGGTTAACGTGTCTTATCACCTGACAATTTAAAAACAGTGGAACTCTTGCATACACGAGCATCATGGAATAAGGCAAAGGTTGACTAATCACCATCAATTGATTTTATTCTATCTCTTTCAACCGCTCATGCAGACCTGTGTCAAAAAGATACAAAGAAAAGCATTTCAACTAAATTCTCGAGGGTCAAAAAATCATTTCTTTTTAGACGCCGCTCATTTGTTGTAGGTACAAGAAGCTGCAGATTGCTTGGGTGCTGATTGTGTGCCTCGCTATGTGGAGATGAAGCAGACGAATAAACTTGATGTAGACAATATTCTTGATCATTTCAAGCAGGCAAGATATCTGGCCATGAAATTTTTAGACTAAAAGTAATATCTTTAAGGTTGTAATCCATTTCACAGTCAGGTTGATGAAAAAGTTGCATATTTACCATAGTATAAGTAGATGAGTAAGTTGTTTATTTACACCAAAGTAAATATAGCTCAATGATAATTGACATGTATCTTTGACAAGAGGTTAGAGGTTCAAATCATTCCTCATCAAATATATATAAAGAAGTTGTTTATTTAAAATTTTTGTTGAAAAGCCCAATTTCCTTTAATTTTTCAGTTATCTCGTTTGGGTTTATCCCGGTGGGGGAATTCTACCTTAGGTTTGGATGAATATGAAACTAATAGTTATACTTTTTGATCCAATACTTGAATTTCCATTCTGAGACTCTCTGCTTTTTGTTCCATAGGATGTAGGTAACATGACTGTCTTTGAACCTGGTTGGTTAAACAAATTGGACGAGGTGATGATTACGGAAGTGTGGAATCAGAGTGGTGAAGCCTGGAAGTCTCTGTTGAATGAGATGGCTGATGAAAAGGAGCCAGAGAAGGTTATTGTTGTGGTTGGTCATCCTGCTATTCTTCTCGGATTGGTGGGGCGGTGTCTAAATCTGACAAAAGATTGGATTGGATCATTCCATCTGGATGCTGGAAGCATTAGTGTGATTGACTTCCCTGATGGGTCTAACAGTCGAGGAGTTGTCCGATGCATAAATTACACAGCTCATCTGGGGAGATGGTCAATTCCTATTACTAGACCAACCGTGGATGATGAAGAGTTTTAATGGTAAACGCAGTTCTACTCTTGAAAATCTAAAGTTCACTAGTATGGTATGTTAAACATAAAATACTCTCTGATTCAAAGAAAAGAGAACAGAGGTGGGACACATAGCTGTCTTTCCTTGTTACCTTTTGAATTCATCAATATCCTACCACCCTTTCTATAAACTAGAGATTGTTTTATAATGATCTTGTTTTATTTCTGTTCTCTTTCTACTATTGGCGAAGTTTAATTTTAAAAATTCATCATCGAGCACAGTCAATATTTTACATTAATAGAAGTAAGTATATACAATCTCATTCTTTTTTTCTTTTAACAGTGAATAAAATTTGCATTTGAAGTAAAAAATTGGTGTAGGTAAGTGGACAGAAAACACTTGAAGGAACTCAACTTCTTTTGGCGAGGAGCTCAATACTTAAATTCACCCGAATGTTGATGGTTGAAATTGCCACGTGCAAGAAAACCTAGGTTTGAATGAGAATCTTGAGGCTATCACCCAGGCGTTGAAATCAAGTTCGTTGCTTTATTAGTTGAATTGTATATTTTGATATTTTTATTTGCATTGTATTTATGTTGTGGGTTTTGAATTGGTTATTGTAAACGTCAGTAATTATAGAAAATGATGAGATGGGCTAATTACTTGCGCCATGGATCTTCTAACAGTTATTTTGTCTAGTTGGGCCATCTTCTTGAACCACAGGGTTCTTGCCATTTGCATCTAATGGAGATAGCTTCTTGGGTCCACTGATCTCCTAACAAGGCGATAAATTGGTAAGTCCTATACAAAAGCTGGTCAGTGAATACTGTGATACATATACAATTAGAACGTGTGGATTTAAACAAGTTTTTACGTGCGAAAATTGCAGCGATTTATTTTAACAGGAAAAAGATGGCTTTCAAGTTCATCAGCGGGAAGAGACTGACAGTTCTGCTCGTGCTGTGCAGCGGTTCCACGAATTCCAATCACAAAACAGGGATCCAACGGTACACATCATCTACCCAATGCAGTAAATTTTAATTACCAAAAGAAAAGGGATCACTTCTTCGGAAAACCAAGAGTAGTACCATTATAAAAATAATGTTTTACATGTCCAACATAAAGAGGTATTGGTTGATATTCAAGCTGATGGAGGTGGCTTGGCACGAATAGCTGGAAAATCAAGAAGCACAATCTTTTCAATGGCTGCCGAGAAAGTTGCAGAGAATTCAACATGCTTGGGATGCGCAGTAAACGCAGTGTGAGCTTCCTTGTTCTCGAATGTCATCAAGAAGGCATGTGTGAATCCCTGTGTAAGCATCTCTGGTCCTTCCATCTCCTGCCCCCTGTTTTCACCTTCAAACATTCATCTTTCTCTTCGTTTCATGATAAATTATATGATGAAATCATGTTTACCCTTTTATTAATTTTTAACAGACCCTTTAAACTAAATTTAAATAATTATCACAAAATTACATAAAACTTTAACTAATTAAACATTCAACATCATGTCCTAAGAATGTCCATTCCAACCATAAAAATCTCTTAATCCAGCTACGAAGCCAATAAAGAAAAAGAAAGTAATACTTAAATCTTGGGTCCAACGAGGGTGGAGCTAGAAAATCTTATAGGGAGGGACAATGTTTTCCTTCGTAACATTTAGGGAGAAAGTTAGAGGGAGCCTCTTTAGACTCAGCTCCTCTCCCGGGTTCACACCCTGCTAAAAGACATCCAACAAAACTGAAGAACCAATGCCTACAAAATAGCTTTGAAAGTTTCATATTTTAACAAATGTGGCGAGGACTACCATTCAAAGGATTTGACAGCTTCGATTTCGGTGACGAGGTTCTCCATGCCTTTGAGAATCTCTCCCACCGCCGCTCCTTCCTTAAACTTCACGAGCACCAAGTGCTTGAACTCTCCTTCCATGGCTGCTCCACCCTTGAACTCAGAGGCCCTTCTCTCTTTATATACAAAAAAGAAAACACATCAAGACATTTCGTTAGATTGGATGTCACTATTTACGTGCACCGACAGAGCTCACGTGTCATTTCTTTTCCCTGCTGACTCAAATACTTGAAAGCATTGTTGTCCCCTATCTTCCTCGACAGCATCTCTTGCTCAATATCTGAAAAAGGCACACCATCATATAGGACTTAGACCCACAACTTCCACCTCCACCTGTTTGGATCTATTTTTCACGAGTATATCCTTTTTCTTTCTTCGTCCAAATTGATTTTGGGTTCCATGTATAATCTGCCTGCCTATCTGTTCGATATGATTGTTCATGGTGGAAATGAAACCAATCTTCTAGGAAAATCACATGGCTACCTTGTAGCAATAGAGTGACACTAAGACAACAAGATTTGCCGTAACGTGCTTCTGCTTATACCCTGTCCAAACCGACTCATCCACTCATTGTTTGATATGATCAAACTGTTCCAGGATCACATGACTATAATTTAAAACTCAAATTAATTCGTTGTTCAGAAAATAAAAGTTATTGAGCTACACCCCTACTCGTCTATACTCGAGTTATTGGTATGGTCTATAGTTGCATTTTGGATACCGTGTACACTCGACCTATCTTTCTTTCTAGCATAATCATTCTTTATCAAAACCATTAGTTCAAAAATATTGTATACTATCTTTTGAGTCAATTAAGACTCAAACGAGATATCTTTACTATAAGATTCCCTAAGATGGAGTCTTTGCTGTCTCCTTAATTACCTCTTATTAAGTTTGACATGTCGAAGTAGATGTTGGAATTTGAATCTTTAACCTTTTGAGTGAAGGCATACATATCCTAAAGAGTTGAGATATCGCAGGTTAACATATCTAAGGCACGTGCAAACTACTATGCACTCATGGGTATCTCAGAAAAAAAAAAAAAAAAAACATTGTATTGGCTATAGAGTTGGTATTTTAATAATAAAAACTCATAGATTGTGGTGGATCCAATGCAAAGGTAATAGGGTAAAAGTTATTTGGGGCCAGTGTGTAGGTGGCTCTGCTTTTGCACATGACTGGGATATTGGGTGGACAGATTTCCCTTTTGATTCACATTCACATGCCAAACAAATCTCCTTTCATTTTTCCAATGTGAGCATCCTCTTGTCCATTCCCTTTATTTTCTGTGGAAAATGTATTTTTCTGCTTATCTCTAGAATCTGTGGAGAAAATGATGACTTAAATTAAATGTTTCCCATCTGTCTTGACCTGTGCCTCACAGTATATTCCCCATACCAATGAACATCAAAATCTAATTCAAGATTTTATGGTTTCAGAATAAACTAATTTTACTTACAGACAATCTTTAGAAAAGTTTATTTATTCATAGCACAGCCTGAAAATATTTATTAAAACAACAAATAAGCAATCTAATTTAATTACAAATATTGCTTAATATATACATAAATACAATACTATGCTGCATCAAATGTAATTTCTGACTTCTGAATTTTGACATTTTAAATGGGGCTCAAGGATTTTATACCTCAATATTTGTTTTCCATATTTTTGTGATGTTTTTTTAGACTAATATTGAATAATATTCCAACTGATAATCGATTAATTTTCCACCTTGTTACACTTAGATTGTATTATTGAGAATATTTATTAGTCACAGTTGAGAATATTTATTAGACCTAGTTTATCAAAAATTTTAAATCATACGAACTAAATTCTAAATTTCTCTAAAAATAGACTAAGGAGTCTTTGACTTTACTTATTTAGAGCTTGCTTGGCCCGGTGTTAAAGTGAGCGAGGCAATCATATGCTCGACAAGGAAGGCGCTTGAGGAGATATAAACGCGTAGACTTCACGTCAAGAAAGAGGAATTAGCAAGATATTTCTTCTAAGTTTCCCATATCAATTCAGTTCAAAAATACTCTTAAACGTGTTCGGGTTTTATTTTACAATTTTTTTGGAAGGCTACAATTCCCATTCCCTTCGCAACCATATAAAACTTTCTGTTTCCGAACTACCTTATGTGGAAGAAACTGTTATTAAATTAGAGGAAATTGTTGGTTATGAAATATGGTACATTTTTATCTCAACTATATAGTATAACTAAGTTTTCATAACCTGTTACGTAATATCACATCCGCTCTATAAAATCTACGTTCAATGGATAATCTTGTATAAATTCAAACTTCCTAGAACATTTGAACTACTATATAAAGAACAAAGAAACAGTTTTTATGGATATGCTGCTCACTTCTTAAATATAATCAGATCACAGGAAAGCAAACTCAACCAAACAATTTCTACAAAGGGGGCAAAAACGATAATCTGAGACAAACCATCCCACGCACAACAAGGAATCTGAGATTGATATTCAAACCAATTGGTAACCAAGTATGCAACTAAGCAATTATTAGATAAAGATTAAGATGGATCTTTGAAATCATTCCTTCTTTCCAATCCCGTGTGACATGTTATAAATTCCCCGTCCCTGCATGAAACAGTGCTAATTTGTTCACAACGGAAAACAAAATAATATCCTCAAGCAGTGTAGAGACAAATAAACTTACTATAAGATACAACGACGAAGCTGCCAAAGCAATTGGAATGGCAACAGAGGTCACCTTATCCATTGGCCCCTTAAGATAAGTGTGTTTGTGGATGCTCTGGAAATATTTTTGCTTTTCAATAAGTTTCTCACGTGGCCTAAATGGTTCTTCAGACATCCTGCAAAACAATGGAATTCCCATAAGTACTGCTTAGATCAGAACCCACTACTCCATGGATCAAATGGATATCCCTGCTCAATTCTTCATTTTCAAAGGTTCAAACAGCAATTAGTCAACAAATGATGCAAACAACAGAGAAGATCACTCAATATGGGACTTAAAAATATAACAGAACGTCGCTTGGAACATCTCGCAATTCCAAGCAAGGTATAAATCGTTTAAGGTGTACATCAACTTCGCCCTATGATATATTCATATATGGAATTTCATTTTCTGTACAATACAAAGAATATAATCAATCCAAGTAGCCTTGTTGTCAGCCAGGAGGTGTGGCCGAGGAACTGTGGGACCTTTTCAAGCACATGATAGGCAATTGAGATCTCGAGCTCCGGCCCGAATAGAGCTTACCTCCAGCACGACACATAAAAAGAGCCTAACGCCTCTGAACGTAGAGTGTAAAAGCCTTTTTACTTGCACTTTGAGGCCTTGGCTTGAAAGGCGTAAGCCTCAACTCAAGCTCCAATTCCACTACAAAGTCCAAACGGTGGTGGCTTTAGGCGTTGGTAGTGGGTTACTTAATGAGTTCAACCAACCCTTTTACTACTGTTTTCTGGTTGTATTTTAAAGCTTGATTCCAAGCATTCATGAATTACAGAAAATATCAAAACTCAAATAATATGACATGATGATCTCAAATCATATCTAAACTTTCTCATGTATCTTAATCAACACTAAGTCCGACTGAAACATTATATGTGTCGCTTATCAATACATAACTAGCAAGAATGATGTCAATCTCCATTCTTACACATATTCTCATCTGCATCGCCAATTTAATAAATGCCATATACGATAATGAGCCAGGAAATTCAAAACTAATTCCCAGCAGTTTCTGTTAGACTAACCCTAGTTGGAAGGAAAATGCAATCTCTCATCTCCAGCGACTGATGAACGAAAAATGTACTAATTTCCACAAAATAGGCAATAAAAATGAGAACTACACGAAAAAACCAAAAAGATCGATTCCATCAACTTTTCTCCTTTTCGAGATCGATGATTCAATGGTAAATTATGGAAGTTATATCGCATTTCAATCGATAGTGTCGCATAAATCTAAATCCCCGAAAATCGCACACGAAGGTAAAAACCTAAAATCCTAAGGCAGATAAATCATTTGAAGCAGGATTACATCAAGCACAACAACATTCGCGGAGAAGAATAAACAGAAAAAATAAATGATTAAAGCATTACAACTCCCATCCTAGATCAGTTTATCAAAGAAGGATCCCTGGTTTCTAAATCCTAAAGAAATAGGTGAATGGATTGAAACTCACTTGAATTTGGGGGAGGATTCAGGGAAGACGAGAAATCGTTGTTCCGGAAACTGCCACTGGTGGAGGCGAATGATAGACGACGACTTGGCGGGGGTCTGCGGTGCGAGGGGAAAGCAGTATCGGCCAGCTTTTTGTTTCTTTCTGTGGGCCTAAGATTCAACTTACTGGACTTAGATATGGGCCCAATCTGTTAGACCAGATAGAAATAACGAGGCCCAATTTTTAAGTTTGAGGTTCAAGCCTTATTAAAAAAAAAAAAAATAACATTTTTATGACATGCTAATTTATGGGAAATAATTAATTTAATATTTTTAAAATATAATTTTTAAGCCAATAAATGTGAAATGGAAGACTAAATCTACAATTTTAGTAATATATATATAATTTTTTATATATATATATTTTTTTATCTATCCATGTTTAAATTGAATGATTAATTTTTAAAAATATAAATAACCCATTACACACGGGTCTTTTATATAATTCCATTAGTACTAACAAGGATACATATAATTAATTTTTCATTTTTTTAGAAGTAATTTTCAACCTTGGTTAATCTAAATTGGAAAACAAAAATGAAAAGCAAATAATTTTTTACTGCAGAAAAACTTTATACCATTCCATAGTTTTAAAAAATAAAACCATTTATGTTAATAAAATCAATTTAAAAAACACCTGTTCTCAATAATCCATTAAATATATATATATAAAAAAAAAAACGATACTAAAACTTTGTGTGTTCATGATCAGCTACAAATAATTTCATAATTTTTCAATAGCTATTATTATATCATTTTAGTAATCGAGAAGGCAAGTCAGCCAAAAACGAACCAAACCAGGCAAAAAAACCAAAAGGATTAACCAATAAGACCTGCTTAGAATCATTCTAATGGAGCTTTCCAAGTTGATCTTCATAGATTTGTTCTATTTGGCTTAGAAAATTCTAACGAAGATATGAACTATGATGGTAGTTGCTCAACAATTCTAAGCTGGAACATCATTTCATTTCCAGAATCTCAATACATATCCCGAGTCACAATCTCATTAAAGAAGAATTGGGACAAACTGTTCAATATCAAGCAACAAAGTAGAAAAACTGGGCATCTATCCAGTATTCTACAGGTAAACGAATCAGGAACTAGACATTTATTGAACAAAAACTATTTCAATAACAAAATTCACAGAGTCCCAGAGCATAAAACTGTTTGAAATTCAGATGCAAAGACTGTGACATCATTCTTTCTTTCCAATGCCATGCGACATGTTATAAATTCCTCGTCCCTGTGCGAAAGACACGAGCGAGATCGATAGGTTAGATGATTAATCAACATTCTTTAAGATGGACAAGAATAAGGTAAACTTACGATGAGATACAGTGATGAAGCTGCAAGAGCAATTGGAATGGCAACGGAGGTGATTTTATCCATTGGCCCTTTAAGATACGTGTGCTTGTGGATGCTCTGGAAATATTTTTGCCTTTCAATAAGTTTCTCACGAGGCCTAAAAGGTTGTTCCGTCATGCTGCATTATAATTCAAACAAAAAATTAGTAAACTTCCCCGTACTTTTCTAGCTCTCAAACTATCCATATGTAAAGAAAAGTATGCTTTTGAGATGTATCACAAGGCATAATCTTTGTAAAATAGTAAACTTCTATAGCAATTGTGAGAGTAAAGACAATGAGTGCAAAATATTTACAATGACAACGGCAGAAAAACATGATATATTGCTAACAGCTAGTAAGAATGGCAGCCCTAGAAGTGAAAGAAGCCGATGTCTATTTGTAACAGCCCAAGCCCACCGGTAGCAGATATTGTCCTCTTTGGACTTTCTCTTTCGGACTTCCCCTCAAAGTTTTTAAAATGCGTCTACTAGGAAGAAGTTTTCACACTATTATAAAAAATGTTTCGTTCTCCTTTTCAACCGATGTGGATCTCACAATATCTACCTTGAAATGTAAGACCTATAGATAAAATAGACATGACTGTGCACAAGTCTCCATTTTCGACAATCGAAGCATCAACTAATCCACAAATGAAGTGAATGAGAATCATATTATGTGGGACTCAACACTCAAACAGAATGGCATTTGAAACTTCCATCAATTTCAAGAATTCATGGACCATAGCAGATATTAAAACAATAGAAACTAGCTACATCCCACACAAATCTTTTCTTGTTTATAATAAACGAGCATTCCACACAATACGATACAGTTAACTTAACTAATGTGATTTATGCCCCTAATTCTCTTGTAGGTTACTTTTTTTTTTTCAATATTAAGCCCCATATACCACAAACATCTTAAGTGCATCACTTGTATATTTGCATAAACATAAATTAACTTCTAAGAAATATCTTCATTCTCACACATACATGTGTGCATACATATTTATAACCATGAGAATTTGAGACAACCACCTAACCTTACTAAATAGGTCATCAAAAATAATTCTAACGATATTAAATTCTAAGTAAATGGTCACCATGGTGGTTTACACTCGCCCATATAATCCACCAAATTCGATAAATCTCAAATACAAACCAGAACATGCTATAATACCCCTTCCCAGACAAATTTTTCTCAGTTGCTCCTAAACAATGTGTACAAGAACTACACCAATTCCATCTTTGGAGGACAAAATACGTACTCCTTCGAATGAAATGCGTCGGGAAACATGAGAATAAATTAAAAACTCCCTCATAATACCATCAAAATGAATCCGGTAACTTTTATTTTTCCCCGAAATTAACGAGTCGTATAATGACATTCATCCATGTTTCAATCATCGGGGAGACAAAAAACATATAAAATTCAATTCCCTAAAAACACTAATCCAATTGAAAATTAAAGCGACCACCGACAGAAAAAATACACAAACCAATCATTTCAAGTGCATAGATACATCACATCTAACAACAATCGTTAACCAGATTAACCAGAAAGTTAAAAAAAGGAAAATAATCATAATAAAGCGCAATTAAAACATCAAAATTCCAGTTCTAGATTACAGTATCAAAACATTCGAGAGATCTTACTCCATAATCCTAAAGAAAAATCCAGAGAATGGGGGATAAACTCACTTGAGGTTGGAGAATGATAAATCGTTGCTTCAGAAAGGTAGCAGATGGGGGACGAAGGATCGACGAGGATTGGGGGAGTTTCGTTCGTATTACCTTTTTATTATTATTATTATTATTATTATTTTAATCTTTTCCATTATTGTGTGGGCCTAAAAGTTGGCCCATTAATGTTTGCACAGACTAGTTTCCTCAGTCGTCAGGCCCAATAACGGTATTATGGGCCCCCAATCTCTAAAAAATAATATTTTAACGATAATTGGAAAATGAAAAATTTAATTCTAAATAATAATAATATCCATAGTACCCACCAAAAGAAACCCGCGCGATCCTAAGGCCGTATTCGACAAGCTGCGAAACAATGTGAGCAGCATCAACGGGCCTTCTTCAAAGTCCTCCTCTGTTCTTCCTTGCCCATCTGCTCCAGCTTCCGGAGCCATTTCTTGCTCTCCACCGAATTCGCATCAGGTTTTGCTCCTTCTGCAGTTTCATTTTCAGGAGTAGGATTCGAAGAATCGTAATCTGTCAATCTGAATTGGAGTTTCAATGTTTTGATCGTTTCCTTTATAGCTTCGTTCTGATTTCTCTGGTTGTACTGTTTCATTGACGATTTTTTTTGTTGACTGTGTGTTCTACTCTTGAAATTATTGGATTTCATTTTATGTGTGTTTTCGGGGGTTTTGTTTGAGACGTGTTATAAGCTTTATTTATTTATTTATTATTTAAACTCAGTGATTGGTGGTACTGACAATCAATATACTTACGGAGTAATTGAATCGAATTAATGACGGTTCATCCACTGCAGTTGCTTCATGTGTGTCCTCTAATCGAATCAACAACTGCGAAGCCAGGACGATGGTGGAGTGCGAACACTAGAAGTTTGTGATCGTGCTTGCTGTGGTCTTCCAGCTAAAATGCGGTTCAAGGATAGGATTTCCTACTTTTATGATGGTACTATTTTTGTTTTCTACGTCCCTTCGACATCTATTTCTTTAGTTTACTAATCTAATGCTCAAGTTCTCCCCGATTCAGTTCGGAACACCTTTCTCTGCAACGATGAGAAATTTCATCAAAGCAATAGGTGTTTGTATTTAACTTTCTGTTTTCTCCTTCCCTCCCAAATCCATTCACTTCGAATTATTCGTAACTTGTAAACGAGACTGTTGGGGTAGGAAAGAGCACATTGAAAGAACCATTGATTTGTGGATTATTTCGTGATATAATCAACTCTCGTCTACTTTTGCGCTGAACTTATGCTCATGCTTAATAAGAACATTTTATATTTATGGGAAAATTGTAGATTGCAATCTTAGGATTTGCCTACTTTACAAGCCGCACTTTTACATTTTAAAAATGGTTTCAAATATTCCTATGTTTTGTAGAACTGCAAACCATATCCATTTATATGTTTTATTTTGGAGTTGGTACACGTGGCATATCTAGAAGAAGAAACATGTATAATTCCATTCAAGTTAACAATAAGATCTTAGGTGGTTGTGGTGTTTCAAGATAAGAAAGTCATTTAAACTTAAACCTTACACAAATATGGTTTTGCAGGAGACGTGGGAAGTGTTTACTTTGGTCCAAATCATCCAATGAAACCACATCGACTCTGTATGACTCACCATCTTGTTCTCTCGTATGAGCTTCATAAGAAGATGGAAATTTATGTTAGTGTCTTTCTCTTTGAATTTGTCTTACAGTGAAGCTTTTAACACGTGCTTGTAGGTTTACTGTTTTTTTGTTGATTTTTGTACTACCATGCAGCGTCCTCACAAAGCATATCCTGTGGAGCTTGCTCAGTTCCATTCAGCTGATTATGTGGAGTTTCTGCACCGAATAAATCCAGATACCCAACACTTGTTTTCTAATGAGCTGGCTAAGTGTATCAATTTTCTCTTGATCTCTATCACCATTTCTCTGCAGTTCCTCGTTTGTAGGCAGAGAACTAGAGATAAATTTTGATAGATTTTGACTTTGTATCAGATAATCTTGGAGAGGATTGCCCTGTCTTTGAGAACTTGTTTGAATTCTGTCAAATATATGCCGGTGGAACAATAGGTAAATTCTATAATGGATATCTTGCGATTCATGCTGAAGTAAAGTCCTTCTTGACTCATTACTGCCATTCTCCTTGCAGATGCTGCACGCAGACTAAACCATCAACTATGTGACATTGCAATAAATTGGGCAGGTGGCTTACATCATGCTAAAAAGTGCGAGGCTTCTGGGTTTTGCTACATCAATGATTTGGTTCTGGGAATACTAGAACTTCTAAAATATCATTCTCGTGTTTTGTATATTGACATAGATGTGCATCATGGTGATGGGGTAGAGGAAGCATTTTATTTCACTGATAGGTACAACATGACCTGGACTTTCTAGTTCTACATTGAATTTATAATTGGAAACTGGAAAATGTTTCTGTTTATTGAGCAATTCAGATAAGATTTTTTTTTAGAAGTTGAAGTTGATATTAAGTGCACAGCTCATAGCTTTATGCTTATAAATTGATATTTTTGAATTATAGTTGTTGGGGCAGACTGCCTACACACATTCTGTTTGTTGCTAATTTATTTTTAACAGAACTCTGTTTATTGGTAGAATGCAACCTAGTATACAAAAGGGGAGAATCCGATAAAAGAATTTGAAGTCAGTAAAAATTGTAATGCATGTTTGAAGATTTTCACGAGCTGTTAATTAATACACATCCATTTTCCGTATATTGTAGGTCTCTCTTCTAATTCTTAATGTTCGCAATCCTCCATGACAGGGTGATGACTGTTAGCTTTCACAAGTTTGGAGACCTGTTTTTTCCTGGAACTGGTGATGTTAAGGTGATCTTTCCAAATTTTCTCATCTCTTTGTTGGTGCTTACTTCGTAAATACTAGAAAGTACTGAATTTTAGTTGGTATGTGACCCTCTTTGCTCTTCTTTTCCTTGTCTATATCACTTGTCGGCTACCAACATTCCTCTATTGCGTCCTTTCTGTCTCTTACTGAAGATTTATTTTTGTGCAATTTTCACTTTAGAAGAGCCTTGAATAAAAGACAGTATATGATTTCGCCGTTCTTTTATCTTCATCAGTGGATTTGGATGTTTGATTTTTTTTCATATCTTCTCATGCAAGTCATTTTTCTCTTGATTGGTATACTGCCTTCTTAGTTTGGTTAATATTTCAAAGAAATTAAAATTCTTTGCTTGGTTGGTGGCTTTTGGAGAGATTAAGATTATGGATTCCATTTTGAGTTCCTCCACTTTGACCTTCTATCCTCAGTAGTGCACCTTTGTGTCAGGGGGACTTGGTTCAAGTATTTTTGGTGGTTTGGAGTTGCTTTTGCCTCTTTTCCTAAGTGACGTTCCCATAGCTGTTGAGAACTCAGTGCATTCTTCTCCCATTCACGAGGGAGGTAGATTGTTGTGGCAAGACAGTTTCTTTGGTTGGAAAGAAACAAAGGGGCGTTTTAAGGGAAAGACAGATCTTGGTGAAAGTACTGGGCTTGTAATTGTTTTTGTGTTTTGTGCTCTTTTTGGTTGGTCTAGGCAGACTAGATATTTATATTTAAATAGCCCTGCTAAATGGGCTTATTATTCGGCTCTTAAACTTACTACAATTTGGAAGCTGGATGATACTCATAGATATTAGTATTTTGAAGGAAATAGGAGAAAGAGAAGGCAAGTTTTATGCCATTAATGTCCCACTAAAGGATGGAATAGATGATGGTAGCTTCACCAGACTTTTCAGGACTGTAAGTTAACTAAAAACTCTCTGGAATTAAGCATTATTGCCCTTTGCTGTTAATTTTATTGATCATTGTACTTTTATGTGAATTCTGTACATGTAGATTATTTCCAAGGTTGTTGAAATGTATCGACCAGGTGTCATTGTTCTCCAGTGTGGAGCTGATTCATTGGCTGGAGATCGCTTAGGCTGCTTCAATCTCTCTATTGATGGTACGATTCATTGTACTTAATCCTCCCTCCCCAAGCGAGGGGAAAAAAAAAAAAAAGAAATGAAAACCCACATTATGTGTTATGAGTTATGCAACTTTCTATTGCTTTTATTTATAATTCAATTTAACTTGAAGTGACATGTTCCAATTAACATTTACTTGTTCTTCCAACAGGTCATGCTGAATGTGTGAGATTTGTAAAGAAATTCAATTTGCCTTTGTTGGTATGCTTTTTTGGAGGACTAAAATGCTGTGTTTAATTGAATATAATCATAATGATATATTATAACTTTTCTGTAACTATAGGTTACTGGAGGTGGAGGTTATACCAAAGAGAATGTAGCTAGATGTTGGACTGTTGAAACGGGCGTTCTTCTGGATACAGAGCTGCCTAATGGTATAAAAAGTTCTCGTGTTTTTCTCCATCTTTCTTAGTTCGTTTTCTCTTCGTCAGTTTTCCTTTCATAAGTATCATTGAATTAGATGTAGGCAAAACTATCGATCCCTATGGAAAGGAACTCGTACTCTCATTTTTACCATCCTCTTGTGCACTTCCAAGTTTTGTTTATCTTTTCATTTATAACGTACAACAGCCCATCCTCAAAAGGGTGATCATTAGAGATTGACATCGATATTTGACTGCAAGCCTTCAGCAAATACTTCTTGATTCCATCAGATTTCTCCTTTCATGTTTGTACCCTGTATATATATCTCCGAATTGTGCATTTTTTTCATCCCGTTAAGCTTGCATGTTAATTGAGCAGAATTTTTTTTCCTACTGTTTAACTAGTGCTTGCCCAAACCAGTTTAAACGTCTATCTGATTTATAATGTGGAAGATTTTCTCTGTACATGTTCTCCATGCTGAAAATCTACGCTTTATTGCAGAAATCCCGGATAACGAGTATATCAAATATTTTTCTCCAGACCATTTGCTAAGAATTCCAAATGGGCATATGGTCGGTATTTTTTCCAAATTTACATTATATGTTTTTTAGTTACTTTCTAATCAGTTGAATTGCTTCTAGCAACGTATCACTCAAATCCTCTTCTTTGTTCTTGTGATTTCCCTGGCAGGAGAATTTAAATACGAAATCTTATCTTAGCACGATCAAAACACAAGTCTTGGAAAATCTCCGTTTCATCCAACATGCTCCAGGTGTACAAATGCAAGAGGTGGGCTTGTGGCTGAATTTGTATGTGTACTTTCTAGTCTACCAGGTCTTGATATATCCTAGTGGTGGAAACTAATAGCTTATCATTAATAAGATTTTTTTTTATTTTTTTTTTATTATTATTTTTTTTTTGTCAATTCAAATATAACTTAATGAATAGGGCACTAATTACTACTCCAAAGGTCGGTGACTCAACTCCACCCTTTAAATTGTTGAACTGAATCAACACTTTTTTTTTAAAAAAAAAACTTCGTTTGCCTCCAATTTTTTCAGTTTTGAGATGAAATGGTATGGTGAGCTTTCAATGCATGTAATAGAAGTTCCAAGTATCTCACCTTTTCATTGTTATATTAGCGTCTAAATAAGCTGTTCTAAATAAAAATGAACTTCACACGGATGTTATTTTGGTACACGGTGCAGGTTCCTCCTGACTTCTATATTCCCGATTTCGATGAAGATGAGCAAAACCCTGATGAGCGCATGGACCGTGAGTGTCATCGGAACACTTTTTCTTTGCTTCTCTGATTAAATCTTGTTTTATGCCTTTCTCAATTAAAATCTAAATTCTGTTATTTCAGGGCACACCCAAGACAAGCAAATCCAGCGTGATGATGAATATTATGAAGGAGATAACGATAACGATCATGATATGGATGATGCCTGATGATCATCCTTCATTATCATTTTTTTTTAGGTGAAAACGATGTATGAGTAGAAAGAAAAGCATGTAAATAGATGGATTTGTCTATTATCTATTGTGGTGGTGATTTTTTTTCCTCTTCTTGAACGTTTTTTTTTTTTTTTTGTAATGTTTCTTTTTGGAGTCTGTTGGTGGTAAGAAAACACGATAGTGAAACAACATTTTGGTCTTCCATTTGATGAAATTTTCTTATGTGCTCTCGGTTAGGAATCAAGAACCTCCACAATAGTATGATATTGTCTACTTTGAGCATAAGCTCTCGTGACTTTGTTTTTAATTTCTCCAAAATGTCTCATGCGAATGAAAATAGTGTTTCATGCTTATAAACTCATGATTTTCCTCTTAATTAACCAATGTAGGGTTATTCCTCTCAATAATCCTCAACATTCTTTTTCGTTAGGTCAAAATAGTCTATCCAAATGCTATTCTTTTAATTGTGAATTCAGAAAATAAGATCTAGATAGCTATTATTTTTCAATCATCTTTTAGTTTCAGTCTGAAATTGAATTATAATTCCATGAATTGATTTAGAACATTTTGATCAATAGCTAAAGAAAGGTTGAACTTGGTCGCTAGATAATTGAATCTAGATGAGGTGATTGGTCTTTTATGCTACTTCCGGCAAAGCATATCAATAATTCACTGAGGAATGAAATGAAGCGATCAAATCATATTGTCTCTATTACTTTGAACTCTTTATCCAAAGGTAATTGGCCAATTTCTTATGTTTTAACGAAACAGGACACACAACTGATAAGTTGATGCTAAGAGTCTAATACTAAACATATATTTCAGCTGATCGTAGCACGAACAAGATTGAATAGACAGAGATTGCCTCACGTCATGGAGATAGCCAAAAGTCGAGTAGCTTGAATATACGTAGTACAAAGGAAGGAAAGGAGGATCCATGGTCATGGTCTTAATGAAGGCTTCATTTTTGTTCCTGTTTTCTGGATTCTTTCATTCATTTTAATGAAGGTTTGATTTTTCATAGGAGTAAAATGTGTTGGATAAAGCTAGGAACTCTGACCTTTTCCTTTTGTTATTTCAGTCTCCTCCTCCTTTTGTGTTTTATCATATTCCATGGCTGGCTGCTGCAATGATGCAGAATTGTAAGTCTTCTGGTACAAAGCTGCACAAGTTACCTGTTTATCAAAACTGGGATTTCTACAAGAGCCCAATTTCTCAAATACCATGTTTGAACTTGGACGATCATTGCTTCGGAGCAAGATTTGATTACCTTGAACTAAATAATGTGCAAACTTCTCTAACTCGTAATGTAATAGCTCTTAAGTCTACCGCTAGCAGATATTTCTATTTTGGCTTATTACGTATCGTCATCAGCTTCATGATTTTAAAACGCGTTTGCTAGAAAAGATTTCCACACCTTTATAAAAAATGTTTCGTTTCCCTTTCCAACCGATATGAGATCTCACAATACACCCTATTTGAAGCCCAGCATTCCTTTGTTGGCACACCGTTTGGTGCCTGACTTTAATACCATTTGTAAGAGCTCAAGCCCACCGTTAGCAAATATTGTCCGCTTTAGCTTATTACATATCCCCATCAGTCTCACAGTTTTAAAACGCGTCTATCAGGAGGAGGTTTCTACACCCTTATAAAGAATGCTTCGTTCTCCCCTCCAACCGATATGGGATCTTAAAGCAAGAAATGTCACAAAACAAGAGAAATTGGCCGAGGGGACAAAAAGGTATCTCTACTATTCCTTTGCAGTGTGGCCATTGCAGCTTTTATTTTCAAAACTGCATCCTTCACCACCTCCCTACTTTCACTTTCCCAAAATTGGCTTCGAATTCGTGAGATTCTAAAGTCATTCAGCCATAGCAACTCTGAAACAGAACGCCTTTATACATTCACAACAAAATGAGAAAAAGGGTAAAACTGTTTAATTTACCTTAGCTAAAAGGTGAATTTAGATATTGAAGAACACAAGATTTGGTTGGACCACAACCAACAAAGCCCATTGAGATAGATTCTAAAAACAAAGTCTGAAAAGACTTCGAATTTATTCAAATGAAAACAATATTTGTTCAGCGGATACACATACCATATGACTTGAAATATATCCATTCCACAAAGGGATTAACCATTGCGTTACTTGAATAATTTGCATTATTTTGCATGAATGAAGTACCTATCCAGAGATCATTAATCTGAAAAGT
This sequence comes from Cucurbita maxima, assembly GCF_002738345.1. Taxonomy (NCBI): domain Eukaryota; kingdom Viridiplantae; phylum Streptophyta; class Magnoliopsida; order Cucurbitales; family Cucurbitaceae; genus Cucurbita; species Cucurbita maxima. The sequence goes on along the minus strand of NW_019272032.1, from coordinate 2,687,413 downwards.
GCTTGTTCTCTGCTAAGATGCTTTCCAACAGTGATTCACACGCATCTTCAAGCAAGTCCAGAACCTAAATTGACACATTGCATAATTTCAACAGAAGTACCAATTTAGTGGGCATTAAACTCACATATAAAGTAGATTTTTAAGGGTATGCTGAAGTATTTAGACTATTGACTTGATGAACAGTGAATAGGTATCGTATCGTTCATGAGTCCTGTACAATCAACTTGATCTCAATCACAGAGCCCAGAAAAAAAGAAAAGTTGTAAAAAACATATTTCAAAGAAAAACAATGCCTTCATGTAAAGGATGAAAGAACCAGATGAATGAAAAGACTTACTAAGATATGCAGTAATTTGACATTCATGCAACTGAGCTTTTATGAAAATTACAAGCACGCTAAATGTGACTGAAATATGTTCATATGGAAGAAAAGGGAAAAGACTAGCTGTTTTTTCATGGAAGCTGAAAACAATCACATTATTTGCTTCAGAAAGGCAGCCATTTGTTTGAGTACAACAAGATGGTTTGGGAAGATTTGAACCTCTTAGTCAAAAGAATATGTCTAAACTAGTTGAGCTAAGCTCGAGTTGGCCTTAAAAAATACAACCATATGATGATCAAAGATATATTTACAGTGTTGCAACTATATTTCTCCAGCAATTTTAGCCTAGAAAGTGAACCAGAATTCTATTCAAAGCATGTAAAAATCCAGAATACCAAATATCCAGAACAAAAATATATAAGAATTTCTGGATTACCTTCTCAAAACCTTGTTGCCCACCATAATAAGGATCCGGTACCTCTGTTTCATTATGCCTTTTACAGTATGAGCACATTAATTTGACCTGACATTATTGCATCGGCATCTTTATGAGATCATGTGTTGAAAAGAATGAAAATCATACACAAACACAAGTAAATCTCATTCAAGATCTTGAACTAACCTTCTTATGCGAATCAGGAGGAAGAGTATTCTTAATTCTCCATCGTTCAAAAGCCCCTAAAATATCCTCTGTAGAAATAATCAAGACCCAGAAAATGAATCATTAACAAAGATTGAGTTGACCTGGAATGATTGGAATTGCAAAACATAGCATAAATACGAAGATTTTGCCATAGTATTCTCTCCTACCTCTGTTTTGCTTGTCCATGGCAAGAATAAGATCAAAATTTACAAAATCAGATGGCTGGATTGGCCTCGATATGGATGTTATCGCTATCCCGCGCCGTTTAGAGGCTGCTCTCATTCTTGGGTCGGCCTCATTACCCTTGAGAAATGAGTCAAAATCACTTAGAACCATATAGAACTAGTTTTCGCTTCTAAGAAACTATAGCGATTGTTTAATTGCAGAGAAAACGAGAAAAGGAAACTGTTATAGAAGCGAGAATTTTCGCAAACCTGGAGGATGAAACCTTTTAATCGTATCTAAAACAAGAAAATGGCACAGAGAATTTCCAATTAAAAACGATTACCTCATGGTAACCAATGGTGCCAGCAGAATCTATTATGAACTTGGAATCGAGACCCCTCTTCTTCACCAGGTCTCTGAATACTCCTTCAGCAGCTGGGCTTCTGCATATGTTTCCCAAGCACACAAAGAGCACAGAGAAAGGTTTTGTAGCTGTCTCTGAGATTGTGGGAAGGGCGTTATCGGCCATGGAAGCTACAATGAAAGAAGTCGATGGAATAGAGAAATGGGTTCCACGGGAACTTCGAGAAGGCTTAAAGTTTCGGAGATGGGAGAATTTTATAGGTTGACAAACAAGCAATGACGAAGGGTTTAGTGATGAAGTAGGACAGAAATGACTGTATGGACTTAGAAGATTAGCGTCAACTCTAAGCTGCAATTGCAACGCCCTCATCACTGCTTTGGACGGGACTCAGATTATTGGTTCCTACAGAATCTCCCCAGCTCTGCAAACGTGTTGCTACCACTACTTTGAACAATTCTCTTTTTTGCATTTTATTGAGATAATGCTCCGTTGGATCATATTATTAATTTGACCTCTCCGTAGTTCATTTAGTACAGTCTGGTAAAAGTTAAATCCATATCTGTTGTCTATTTATCTTGTGGGAGGGAGAAAAGGATGGTGTTTTTCCTTTACAACATATAGGTAACCTTTCACTAGCATGGTTACATTATAAGCTATAACAAGGATGAGAGCTTAGAAACAAAAATATGGATGTTCCCTAGTCAGAAAGTGTAAGCTAAAACAGGTCGAAGATTGCTGCATCCGCTTCCATATTCTCGAGATCTCTACACTTTCTGTTCTCCCCGGGATCCACTGGCATTGCACCAGTTCCATCGTCGAAGAACTTGGGAAGCTCAGGTGGAACTGCACAACGTATCAGAGCCCAATTGATGCCTTCAAAAAATGGATGCTGCTTAATCTCAATAGCTCCTTTTGTTGCGCCTAATCGGTTTTCAGGCTCCTTTGCCAACAGACATCTGATTAGATCTCTGGCATGAAAGCTAACTATGGGGCTATCGGGGAACTTGAGAGTGTGGGATACTATGTTCGCTAATGTGTCCTCATTTCCTGAACCTTTGAAGGGAGTCTTACCATAGAGTAGCTCAAACAGGAAAATCCCGTAAGTCCACCAATCAACAGCACTCCCATGGCCATCACCCTTGACAATCTCAGGGGCGAGGTATTCGTGGGTTCCAACAAATGAATTGGACTGCACACCAGTTGGCTCGACAATAAGCTGTGGTAATAGACTAGCTTGATTGTCTGCTTTTGTTCTCCGAGATTTGTATGGAGCAGATAAAACTTTGGGGGTGAAGCATGAGACCTGCCAGGATGGGTGGAGGCAGAAATGGTCAATGCAACTAGATTCATCACAGGGATTCAACTTCCTCTTGGTGGATTCCACAACTGGAGATGATGATTGAAGCAGCATTGGATTAACAGCACATCTAAGAGACAAATCAAAATCTGTGAGCATTATGTGTCCATCTTCTCGAACCAGAACATTTTCGGGTTTCAGGTTTCGGTAAATAACGCCTAGCATGTGTAAATACTCCAGGGCAAGAAGAATCTCGGCAACATAGAACCTAGAATAAGAAGATTCAGCAAGTCCAAATTGGATCGGAAAGACACTAACCAAATTTAATGCTTGGTATCAAAAGATGCAATGTTTTATCAATCAATCAGACTGATTATGACGGAACAACTTCTGCTAACAAGAAGTAAACCACATTATCCAACAAAATGTTTTGACCAATGACTACAACCAAACAGAAAAGACATGAGAGCATGCTTTTAATCTAATCATCGAAACTCAACGACCTTTTACCTTAATATTTTAACACCCATCCACAAATGGTGGTGTGGTGGTCCCCTAGTCTCTTTTCATTCTCAACTTGCCAATATTCACAGTAAACATACACTTTCATATATGCATAAATCAAATGACTAGCCATCATGAGAACAGAATTCCAGCACAAGTACATGCTAACATTGTGTGAGAAAACAAAAGCGTAATTATACTGGGGCACTTAATTAGAGAATCACAATCTAACCTGACTGCATGCTCAGAGAAACTCTTGCATGGTTGCTTTTGTTGCAGCACATGGAGATCTCCACCAGGACAGTAGTCCATGACCAAGCATGATTGCTCATCCGTCTCAAAATGAGCATATAGTGTAGGGAGAAATGGATGGTCAAGTATTTCCAGTATCTCTCTCTCAGTTTGTGCCCGAAGTATTTTTTTTCTGCTTGCCAAGAACTCCTTGTCCATCACTTTGATAGCAAATAGACAGCTAGAATCGCATAGCTCAGAGAGATATACAGTCCCAATGTCCCCGAGACCAAGTCTCCTTAACAGATTGAAGTTTTTCAGACTTAGGCATTTATGTTGATCTTGAATATGGTGGATAGATTCCCATTTCAAGTCCTTTGACATGTGAGGCCTTACTCCACTACAACTTGATCCACTGAGAATGCTTTCCCCACTGATGCTTGGGCTATGGCTACATTCACCAATACTACTACTTTTAGAGCTCTGAGAGAACATCCCTTTCTCTCTTGATCTGGATCTCTCATTGAATGGCATAATAGTTGGTTTGATCCTGTTACAGCAGTTGAGAGATGTACCAGGTCCACTGGACTCTGTGTTTACCAGATTTGCACTTACTTCAATACCTAAAGTTGTGCTACTGGAGATAGAGGAACCTATCTCTTTTTCTTTACTCTCATGATTCTGGGCATTTTCTGGCATTCGGTTCTCAAACTTTTCTGCTATGGAACCCAAATCAGTGTCAACCATCACTGTACGCATTTCAAACGTGCTAGGGGAGGAAATGGGTTCAAGTTTTGCTTTCTTCTTGACAGAGTTTTTGATCCTGAAAATAGGTTTGACGAAACGTGTATTATTGAAAGCTGATTTGTTCGGCCAAATAACAGATCCAGAGCTTGATAGAGAGGATAAACAACGCATTGTACCTTTCTCCTCTGGCACTGAATTTTTTGCCAAATCTTCAGTTGAGGAATTATCCAAGCTGTTCAGAGTCAGATCCTTCTCACCAGAAGGAGTAAAGGAAGGAGATTTAAGTGGCTTTATACTTGTCACTTCTACAAGATCCTTTGACATCAATCTATCCACATTTGCCTCTTCTGATACCCCAGTGTTCTTAAAAGGTGAAGACTCAGCACCCTGGTTTGATATATCTGCCTCAGTTTTATGCAACAATTCAGGCATCTTATTCTGAAAAGTAGACATAATTCTTTCTGAAACAAAGGAAATTTCTACCAAATTTTCTTTGCTTTCATTTATTCGCACATCAGATCCACTGGCCTCAACCACCACAGCCTTATACAACCTTTTAATAGTTCCTGCTTCAGAGATTCCAGGTGAACCTAAAGACCTTGTTAACCTCTTTGCAGCAGCCTGAGATATGCATAAGCCCCTCAAAGCCTGCTTTAAGCTTGCAGGCTCAGAAATTCCAATCCCTGCCATGTGAGATGAACCCACTCTCATCGGTCTCTTCATCGCACTCTTTTGCAACGCATCTTTATCAACTCCATGTTGCTGACCTGACCTGTTACATAATGTTCTGATATCAATTGCCTGAAACAGACGATTAATGTCATCCTCTATTGAAAACCTTTTTCCTACATCTATCGTGTAACTTGTCCCAGCTTTCTCAGAATCAAATTCTTCTGTTGATTCAACAATTTCAGAAGCACTAGCTAATGTAGTCATCTTTTGGGAATAACACCAGCGGGAGCAAGAAGATGTGGCCTTGATGGTAACTGCTAATCCAATTCTGAGGAACTATTTCTAAGACACAATGCAGATATCAAACGTTGTGCCAGATGTCCCCCGAAGCTGTCTTCAACCATACTCATTTGCTGAGCTGTCTTCAACCAGCATATTTCTTCCAAGAACTTTGAGATGAAACATCAAAAGTCTGCCAGGATTCCATTTCATGTCAGTAAACCATTGATGCAGGAATCACACTAAGATCCAATATAATACGAAGGAATATTGTATCATCAAACAACCAAAAATCATCATTAAAAACTTTATGAAAGAAAGTTTAGACCGTATGTTAGAGTCCATGAGAAAGCAACAAAAACAAATATATCACTGTCAATTACTATTTCACTTCAAACCATGATTTAAACACCAGGCAACGGCATCAATTTTGACTTAAAGAATCGTCACCAGATATCTCATCCTTGGATATACATTCGTGGTTAACAATTTGCAGATAATCAATGGCGAACTTCATTATCCATACAATTTTCCAAATTTCATACTCAAAAAGTCTACATGAACAAAAGAAAAACCAAAACGCAGGATTCATTACTCAGCATTTTCTAAACAATAGCATACATAAATACATCCAAAACAGCAGAAATAAAACAGCACACAACCTCAATCAACTCATGCCATTCAATCTTCCACAGTAAAACAACTATTCTCCCTAAAAACGCAAAACTCTCATATAATTACCATAAATTTCCAGCGAAACGATGCAACGAGAGCAACCCACTCCACCCACCGAGCTTGCCCACCGTAACGTCGGGGATGATCCAAGCCTCCGAAACCGACGGCTCCAAGACACCGAACAGAGCAATACGAAAATGGAAACCAAAAGAGCCAAGGATCGAATGAAAAAAAAAAACGAAAGAGAAAACAAAATAGAGGGATTTGGTTTGGTTTTAGCGTTGGGGAAAATGAATGAAGAAAGAGAGAACAAACGAACAGTCGCTAAAGGAAATCACGAGGAATTCGAGAGAGCACGCCAATAAGCCATAGCCAACGCCAACATGAGCCATAGACGAGAGCCTCCAACTCGACTCCATGACTGTAAACTCTCTTTTCCTTTCCCACCGCCAAAAACGGCATAGGAGAGAGAAAACTAGTTAGAGAGGGAGAGAGAACTCGCGGGTTGCAACCGTACAATATTTTCTTCGTTTGACACGTGGGGTCCACCCTAAATTCTTCGGGATGTCAAACTTGATTTGATATTTTTGTATTATTTCTGAATTATTAAAATACCGATTAAATAAAATAATATTATTATAAATTCTGTGGCAACCCAACAAAAGCAATGATCTTGTGTTCCTGTTCGGCGCCCAAATATTTTTTTTTAAATATTAATTAAACACGTCACTCTGAAATTTAAGATAATTAATTTTAAAGTATTTAAAGTAAGATTTAAGTTTCAATATTAAAATATTTAATGGAAACGTGTTTGTCAAATAAACTTTAATTTTTTATTTGATTAATTTGTTGGTTAAAGACAAAGCAACTAAAGTGGTTAATTTTTTTTATTACTTCAACGGCCAATAATCTAACCATCTATTTTTTAAATAATAATTATCAAATAAATTAAATTCAAACTCATATTATTCTAAATAATCTTCCAACAATAAACATAAAAATAGTTTGTTAAACCTTTAAATAAACTGAACAAAATAGTTTACTAATAATATAAAACTATCACTGAAATGATAACAAAACACCATTTTTATAAAAAAGTGTGGAAACCTTTCTCCTATTAAATCTGTGAGGGAAAGCTTGTAATGGAAAGCACAAATAAAACAATATCTGCCCAGCGAGGAGGCTGTTCCACGAAAGGGGATAAACATGAGGTAGTGACCAGATTATGGGCTAACAAAGAGCCTGTTCCCTGAAAGGGGGTAGACACGAGATGGTGTATCAGTAAGGATGTTGGCCGAAGTGGATTTGGAGTTTGTATTTTATGAGAAAATATAAATAGATAAACATGAGGCGGTGTATTAATAAGGATGCTGGGTCCAAAAGCGGTTTATATTTTATGAGAAAATATTTATAAAGCGACAAAAAACAAAACTAAAATAACTCCCATCTCAATCAAATAATTCCCCGCGAAAAAATGGTGATGTAACATATAAATAAAACGATCAACATGAAGAGGACAAAAAGAGAAAAAAATAAAAAACTAAAAAGACATAGCTGCCCCTAAGCATCATCATTATTACGTGAAATTGCCACTCTCCATATATTTTTATTTCTTAGTCGGATAATGACAAAATATTCACCACATATATTCAATTTATTTTATAATTTATTCTCTAAGATTATTTTTTTTAAAATTTTAATTCAGTAGATTTTTTAAAAGTTAAATAGTAATTAGAGGTGAAAAAATCGACCTTTACATATTTTGATCAATAAAATACATTTTTTAATTAATTGAATTATATCTAAATTGGAAAAAAAAAAAATGAAAATTTATAAATATTTAAATTGTATTTCCAACAGATAAGGAAATTAATGTATTATTTCACAATTATTATATTTAAAAAAATCAACAATGCTATTAAAGCTTCTTTTGTGAGTTTAAATTCACGAGATCTTTAAAGATTTTTGTAGTTTAATTATTTTTTAAAGATTATGTAATTAAATATGTGAGAATTTTCTACTTAAAGAGAGAGATATTGCGAAATAATAATATATTCTGTAATTTAATTTGTTGTCTTTGTTTAAATATTTTATTTATTGTAATTTTCCTATTTTTATTTTTGGAATTTTGCGTGATTTACGAATAAACCCCCGAAGATACGGCACATATGATTGGAGATGTCTACTGAACCCGGTCCAGTCGTCCAAAATTCAGGCAAATCGAGCCCTTCCGAAATGGGCCCCCACATAGGGCCCAATTAGCTTCTCTGACCCGGCCCAATATCTCCCCTTAAAAAATCATTCCCTCGCCCCCATCTTCCTCGTACGCTCTTTTCCTCTTCTTCTTCTTCTTCCCTCTCTTCAATGGAGTCTTCTCACGACGATATCGCCGACGACCTACAGAGCTTGAGCTTCAACTCCACCAACACTAATCGCAGCACCAGCTCTGGCTCCGAGACTACTCTCACCGCCTCCTCCTCCGTTCATATCCCTTCCATTCTCAACAAGCCTCACGCGCCTTCCTCCGACCCTTGCTGGTCAGCTGTTAGCCGGATCCGATCCGAATCGTCTACTCGCCAACTCGCCTTCTCCGACCTTAAGTTCTCGCACCGTCTTGGCTCTGGCGACATTGGCTCCGTCTACCTCGCTGGACTCAAGTCCGCTGGAGATGACGGATGTTTCTTCGCAGCGAAGGTGATGGATAAGAAGGAATTGGCGAGTCGAAGTAAAGAAGGTAGAGCGAGGACTGAGAGGGAGATTTTGGAGTGTTTGGACCATCCGTTTCTTCCAAAGCTCTATGCTAGTATCGACTCGCCGAAATGGCTCTGTCTCTTGACTGAGTTCTGCCACGGCGGCGACCTCCATGTTCTCCGGCAACGGCAGCCTAACAAACGCTTCGGTGAACTCGCCGTGAGGTGCGCACAGTAGCAAATCAATGAATCATCTCTTTAGTTTCAATTTCAATTCCATTATTTTGCACTCACAAAATACATCATACAAATTCCTGAAGAGAACCTTTTCTTTTTCTTTTATTTTTTTTTTAAATTGCGGGATTGGAAGATGGGTTGGGATCTGGTGTGGGCGAATGTAGTTGATGCGGGGAAAATGCATGCTCTGGGAAAGTGACGATTCGTGTTACTGGGCCTACAATCTGACATAACCAGTATGACGGTCAGAGGTGGGGACCAGCAGGTTGGTTATTGTCGCTTGAGGGATTTGAGGAGAATAGAATGCTACTGTGGGCCTGTTCGCACTGGATTATCTGAGCTCGTTGCTATTGGATGGGTAAAGATAGATAGGGAGGTTAATACTTAATATTTGAGAGAAACTGGGATTGTTGAGTGCTGTCTCGAACTCGGTGGTCTGATGCGGCAAGGCCCACGTGAGCTCGAGATTCGATGTACTGAGGGATCCAATAGGATCCATATTAGAAGGTCAAAGTTCATCTCTCTTGTTGACTTTTTTTTTAAAAAAACCCAATAATTTTACCGCAAGCGGCGTCTTGAGAAATTTGTTCCAAGTGAAGCAAACCATGTAGCTGAAATCACTGGGTTATCGGAAATGGCCTCTTAGGTGCTGTTTGTGAGCTGTGCTGTTTTTCTTGGTTCTAAAGCAAATTCAAATAGCATTTATTGCGGTTTTCCGAACAAGTCTTTGATGGGTTATTCTAGGATACTTTTTCCTTTCTAAAAACACCTTACATATGCAATTTGCTAAAGAAAACAGCGACCCTTTTAGCTAGTTTAGTTAGTTTCTACTTTCTTATTGACCATGTCGGTTTGGACAGTGTCGTGATGAAGGAGTATAGCGTCCCCATCGCATTAATTCTTTGATAATTGCCATTTCATCTCCATTGTAATAAAGACAACTACCCCAAGAAGGCAGCTGATATTGAATTATAACCATCCATTATTATGCCGTATCCTCTGGTTAGATCAACTCCTGATGAACATTCATTTAGTTCAATGGCTAGGTGTCATAATTTTTGCTCAAAGGTCCCGTAAGTTTCTGCAGCTGGTCTTAACTTATTGCACAAAAGGATTGCCTCCAAACTAGTAAGTAGAGTAAAGGGTACAACATAAGTGAATCATAGTGTAAAAGTTCTGGCAAGAAAGCATGCTTTTTTGTCCATTTATTACCATTACTGCAAACAGAGTTTTCTCTCTCTCTCTCTGTCTCTCTCTCTGTTGCTTGAACAAGTAGTTCTGTTTTGTTTATATATATTTTATTGGGGAGGCTGCGGGGTGTGGGGGTAGTGATGGTGTAGGGTCCAATACAGGTACTAAATAAATACATACATTAGAAGTTTATATTGCCAAAATGTCAAATTGGCATATAATATAAACAATTCTAGTGGTTTCTCTTTAGCATCAGCGAGGGGCTCACCACATTGTCCTTTCTCAAAGATTTTTAGATCTCCAAAAGGAATTAGAATTCCAAATTTCCTGGTTCTGCGTGCTTTTGCTGGATTTAAATTACTCATGTTTTTGTCAAATCTTCGAAGTGTTGTGTAAGAAGTTAATGACCATGTGATAATGCAAGAATCCGAGGCCTCCCACGTTAGCACAATAATGGGAGGATTATAAATGTGAATGCATATTATTTGTCAATATCCTCAATATGCGACAAGTGGCCAGGCCAAGGAGATGAGACATATATACAGGCAACCCAATGAAAAGGAGGGAAATAATAGTATTGATATAGCTATGAGGTTGGCCCACAGGCTAAAAGTCTAAAGACATTTCGTTGTTTCTCTCTTGTTCTTTTGCTATTTATGTTCTGTATATACGGCCAATAGCAACAGCCCTTTTCTCAGACATGCTTGGTTTTGATGTCTTGTTTATTTCTCTCTGCTATTGACTTTGTGTCAGGTCTCATCACCCTATAGTTAAGTGTTTCGTATAATTTTGAAAGGCATTTGTTGTTTGCTTTGTAGATTCTATGCATCAGAGATAGTAGTTGCTATTGAGTACCTTCACATGATGGGGATTGTTTACCGTGATTTGAAGCCGGAAAATGTGCTGGTACGATCGGATGGCCATATCATGCTCACTGATTTTGATCTCTCCTTGAAGTGTGAGGATTCAACAGCGACCCCACAGGTTATCACTGCCAAAAATGCAACAAATGGCACCGCCCGGCCAAAGAACTGCCAAATTGAGGCCCCTCCTTTCACATCATCCTCCTGCATACTTCCAAACTGCATCGTTCCGGCGATGTCGTGTTTCAACCCGAAACGCAAGCGCAAGAAGAAGTCTAGCCACAGCAATGGACCTGAGTTTGTTGCTGAGCCGGTTGACGTCCGGTCCATGTCGTTTGTTGGCACCCACGAGTATTTGGCGCCAGAGATTGTCTCTGGTGAGGGCCATGGAAGTGCAGTGGATTGGTGGACTTTAGGGGTGTTTGTGTTTGAGTTGTTTTATGGAGTGACACCCTTTAGAGGCATGGACAATGAGCTCACCTTGGCCAACATAGTGGCCAGAGCCCTTGAGTTTCCTAAAGATCCAGTGGTGCCGACGGCGGCGAAGGACCTCATATCGCAATTACTGGTCAAAGATCCGGCAAGGCGGCTGGGGTCAACAACAGGGTCGTCGGCGATCAAGCACCACTCATTTTTCCAAGGGGTAAATTGGGCATTACTGAGATGTACGTCGCCACCATTCATTCCTCCACCATTTAGTAGAGAAACTGCAACGGATGAAAGCTGCCCAGAGGCCCCAGTGGACTATTATTAATGGCTAAATTGAGCAAGATTGGTATTATTTTTGGACTGGTTATTATCAGCCAGCGACAGTCGCCCAATCTTCCACGGCTTATTCTGCGAGCACATGGGGCCTTTGTAAATCTTACAATGTGCATATATTAATAAAGCATCCTTAATTGAAATATAGTTCTAAGCCATGACTCAAGAGAGAGAACCTCAGCCACATAGCTAGCTGGTTGAGATTTAGCTGTTATAATAGTTGTACTAGATCTTGCAATGTCTTCTTTAGTTTCAACTACAAAAGTTATAGCTCAACTGAGCAAAATAATAGCATTTTATCATGCAATTGTGAGAATCGTGATATAGCTTTGATCTTGATGCATCTACTCCGACAAAGTGTGTTTGATAGTTGGTGCTGAGACACTTAAAATCTTAATCTTTGTTATACTATTTCGTAATGTCATTCATTCTGAACCACACTGATTCATCACATCTGTTTTTGCCTGCAGAAGCCGCCTGTGGTGTTGTGGCGTCTACTCCTGTCTTGGTGTCGTCAATGAGGTATGGCTGATGGATATCAAAGTAGCTGGCGATGGCTGATGGATCATGATTATGAATGAAATAGGTATTATTTATTTTGTGTGTTTGCATGCGGGGGTCGCTCACAAGATCACATGCCTTGTTTTGTGAAAAAATGTGGGGTTCGTCGAGACACACACACACACACACACTAGTGGTTTGGAGCAATGAGCAGTCGTTTTCCTGCAGCTTTGTAATGCGTCTGCTTTGATTTGCTTTTTTTCCTATTTTATTTCTTCAACACGTCTGTTTCCATTTGTCTCAAATGGCTGCATGTCTCTCAGTTTTGGCAATTCTGCTAACATTTTTCTCCATCCATCTTTTCTCAGCCTACTTTAAACAAACGGCAGAAGTATCAAATTGAAAGGAAGGCAAAAAAGGTAGAAACTTGTGAACAGACTCTCTTTAGCTTTCTCTCTCTTCAAGTGTTGGAAAATGACATGGAGACATGCGGACAAGCCTTGCAGACCCAAACGGAGAATCAAATAGCCCAGACCTATAGAATTTTTTCGTCTCAACAATTGGAAGTGTTGTTCAAATTAGGCGACATTTGGCATCATGTGTTTGGCTTGTGGGTCTCGATGGGATGGACAGGACAGTTGCCGGTAAGTGATAAGGAGTGATTGGAGTATCTAAGAAATTATCTTATGATCTGCTTTAAGTCCTTTTCCGGCAGAGCCTATGGTCCCGTTTTCATTGATTCGATGGTCCTATAGGCTTTTTCTTTGCATGGTTAAGTACATAGAATAGGAAACATTTATTGGATAAATTTATGTATCACATTGTTATCCAGCTTCTTTTCTTCCATGGATGCAAGATTGAATCATCTACTTGTAAAATGATAATTTATGATCTATTTATTAAGCTAGATTAAAGATAACTTGTGTATAGGATAATTATGGATTCATGAACTAGAGATTTGATTGTAGCGTAAAAAATAGTGATTTCACAAAGCAAAAAAAAACTTCAGTGAAATTTTTTATGGGGCTAACGTCCTAAAAGCTAGGTTCTCTTTGAGAACTTGTAAATAAACTATTTGTTTGGAGCTACAAAGTAATGGCTTACAAATGTGCTTTTAGAAAATCAATTATGAGATAAAATAAACTATTGTTTGATAAATTTAATTTTAATTTTTGATAAATTAATACTATGCTGCTATTTAATCATAGTATTTACTATTCCAATTATATTTCATTATTTAATTAACAATTTATCATAAGGTAATCATTTTAAAATTTATCTGATATAAATTGTATAAATTTTTGTTTAATTTAAATTATATTTGACAAGAGTAGAGAAAATAAATGTGAGAAAAATTAAATAAATACGAAAATCTAAATCTGAAACTTGTATAGCATTGGGGAAGATAAATCTAAATGCAGATGTAAATTGAGGAGGGAGTCATGACAAAACAATAAATGATTTGTTTTAACAAAAACCCTAAATAGTTTAGATTATCTCATATTTGCTTTCAACCTTCCAAACGCAATCCAAAACAACCAATAATGTGGCATTTAGCATAGAACAATAATGTGGAACTTTTTTCATTCAAATCTCAAACTTTTGGAAATACCATATTGATATAACTTCAATGTAAACTACAAAATAAAATATTAATCGCCGAATTGATTTATTTATATTTCTCATGATATCTCATTATCTCTAAACCAATATTAGATTCTAGTGTTGGAACTCAGAAGACCGAAAAGACTACATCCAATATAAATACATGATTTGTAGATTATTCCCCCATGAACGTCTACAGCTCAAGTAACATCATAATAAAAAACATAAATTTAAAAGTACTAAATAATCAAAACAGGAAGTTCATATTAGAAGTGTTTTCATGTTATAGGACATAAATGATCATACCAGCAAGAACGTTTCATTTAGTCAAAGATGGTAAGGAAGAAGGAAGACTCGTAAAGTCAAAGATGGAAAGGAATAAGGAATAAGGAAGGAAAACGGAAGAAGGCAGCAGCAAAAGACAAAAGGGTGACATAATACTTCCCATAATATAGATATACGACATCGGGAAATAACTTATCGAATAAACAACAATCTATTTAGGTCCCTAAAACCAAATAATGATCAATTCTATTTTGTTCCTTTAAACTTTCAAATGTACAAAATTAGTGGTTCTACTGTCCGAGAGAAGAGACCCTTCATGAAAAACAAAACACCCAAAAGAGAGTAACTGATTTCTGAAAAGAATAAGATGAGACTAGATAAGATTTACTGAAAGTATAGAAACTAAATTTATCGAGACCAGAGACCAGAGACCAGAGACCAGAATGTTGGTATGATAACCCAATCTTTCAAATGTCATGAAAAGTGCAAACCAAATGCACAATCCATTAAGATCCTAAAATCAATTGATCCTGGCATGATGCATATATTAGAAGGCAAGAAGGCATATAGGCCTAGGATTGACAGCAGATAAAAAGTGGTGCATATTTTCTAAGTGCAAATAGCACACGCATCAAATAGAGTGAAACAATAGAAACAGTGTGAGAGTTAGCATACTCTAAATTAATCATGCATATTGAAATGAGACGGGAATCATAAATCACGCAAGTCAAATGACTGTAATCGCTGAAAAGTTCAAACTGAAAATTGCACTTTCATCTATCAAAATTTGTGAGTATTAATGAAGTTAAAGTGAAAAACACCTACCAAGCTACACAGCTCGGAAGCTTGAACGAAAGTAAACTAAAGCACTAACTGATAACGTCAACTAAAGAGTTGCTTAATCAAAGAGGCTGAAACCCATGTCCTGCAAAAAGATAGAACAACATACGAACATAAAATTTAGGTGTCATTATTAATATAGACCAAGCAATTACCATATAAAAAAGAAAATGTGCAACCCTTAGAATAACCGGTTAAGAACTTACATCGTCGGATTCTTCTTTCTCCTCGACCTTCTCCTCTTTCTTCTCGGCTGCGGCTGGTGCTGCACCACCACCAGCGGCACCACCGGCAGTGGCGGCGACGGCGACTGCCCCGCCACCAGACGGCACTGACGCCAATTTCTCCCGTCCGGAAGTTATCAACTCGGTGATATCTTTTCCTTTC
The DNA here is from genome assembly GCF_002738345.1 of Cucurbita maxima. NCBI lineage: Eukaryota > Viridiplantae > Streptophyta > Magnoliopsida > Cucurbitales > Cucurbitaceae > Cucurbita > Cucurbita maxima. Next base: position 2,672,153 of record NW_019272032.1, on the reverse strand, counting down.
ACTTGGGTTAATAGCGAGTTAATCCTGTTCTCATCGACCTCGGCCCCGACTGTAAACAAAACCCCGCAAGGAATCTCAACACAAATTCACTAAGAGCACTAATCGTTCCAGGTCAGTCAATTGAAGATTTCACTTCATTTCCAGCCTACCCTAATCTTTTGGATTGAACGAAAACCAATCATTCCCAAACCCTAAAATATTAATCTATCTTAAACAGCAACAACACTAGTATAGTAACTTAAACTTTTAACTAAAAGAAAGATTGTAAAAGAAGAACCTGAATTAAGAATATACTTCACATCATCAAGTCCGGGGCTGGTGTTGCCACCGAGTACGGCCAACAGATATGCAGCGACCACCTTCATCTCTGCTTCAACAACATCAAATATTAGACACCATAAACGAGGAGAACATGAAGAAAATAATCAGTGAAAAAAAAATGGAACAAGAAAGAGTACTTGAGAAGCTCGAAACAGAAGCTGCAACCAAGATGAAGACAGAATGGAACGCGAACTATGGTGACGCGACTCTTTATACAATTAGGGTTTTTCTTTTTCGGGCCTTTTTCGTGGGCCGAAAATGGTTTATGGGCCTTACGCAATTTTGCCGTTTTCGGCCCTTATACGTCATTTTAGTTTAAGGGTACGGGCTGGAATTTCACATCGTAATTTAATTATGAGAAAGAAAAAAAGAAAAAAAGAAAAAAAATTGTTATTTTTATATATTAAAAAATTGAAAAAATTATTATTTTTTAAATTAAAAAAACGTCATCTTAGCTTTCTGTTAATTAATAAAAAGTGAAAATGAAACCAAAATGAAATTATAATTGTATTTTTCCATTTAACTTGTTTATTGTCAAAGGACGAAAATGCCCTCCGTATTTGGGCCGAAAACTGTAAATTACGCGGTCTATAATGAGGCCCAATTTCGGCCCACTAAAAGGCGCGATGCAGGGGCCTTTTCGTTGGAGGATAAAAAGGCGTATATTTGCGCGGGAAAATCTTCTACCGGCTAAGTGATGTGTCGCGGCCCTTTTCGTCGGAAGCACTGTTTCTGAAAACTCTCCCTCTTAAGTTACTCTTTTCGCATTCTGTTCATCTGAAGCATTTTTGTTGTGCTGTGCTCCTTCGCCGTGTGTTGAAGACCGGCAATATAATGAGCGTCGATAGCCGAAGGCGAGGCCGTGCAGACAACAGTAGGTCGAAGAAGCAGAGGATAATCCGGTCCGCCGAGGAGGAGATCGAATCAAAGCTTGGGTTTGATCTTTTCTCTGAAGGCGATAAGAGGCTTGGATGGTTGCTCACTTTTGCTTCTGTAAGTGAATTATGTAGAAGCTTGTTGCTCTTGTAGTTTCTTTTTGCCTGGTGAGTGGGTGATTTGAGCTGTTGCCATTTTGTCGAGGAAGTAAGGATAATTTAGGGAGTTGAATTCTTTTGTTGAGTTCAAAGTATAATTTTGTGTTACTTTCCTTCAACTTTCTTTTGTCTAGGAGAAAGAAATTTAATATATAAAGAGGGAAAAAGATGTCAATCAGGCACGTCAAAAGCCTTTTACGCGGTAGATACATCAGTTACTTAGTACAATCGTTGTACGGTAGGCTGTTAAGTTGAAATAAAATTAGTGGCGGGAACCTTGGTAGTTATGGGTGAACTTATTTGGTCAAGCGTCTAGGTATTTAGCGCATTTTGTCGTTAATTTGTAACCGAATGAGGAAAGCGTATGCCTACAAAACACAAGGAGATGTCTCTTTTATTACATATTTCTGATTTATTTTTCTTTTAATTTTTGGATAAGAAACAATTACAAATTTTCAGGGAGTGGGTGAATTAAAGTAGTTGTTACGGAAAATTGGTCTGAAATGGATCACTTCATTTATGGGTATTATTATTTATATATGTGAATGTTTGCTCTATCTTCAGTTAACCTTGACCATTTTCATTTTCGTAGAACAATTGCCTGACCTTACTATATTTGATTGCCAAGGAAACTCGTGAGATATTTAATCTCAAGTAGCATAGTTTTTTAATTTATGGGTATTATAGAAATTATAGATTATGGTGATTCGATCTTTCTTCTCTGATCACACCAGTATTGAACTAAAAGGGATTGCCACGAGAGTGCAAGAGGATTGAAGAGTTTGCTTTATGGCATAAGACCCCTATCTTTTATCCTCGAACCTTTTCAGGCAAGAAAGGAGCCATGGTTAAACGTTTTGTTGCTTCAATTCTGTTGGTTATTATGGATTTTGCAGTACATTGTTAGCTCGTTTCTCACCAAATTTATTCCCAGGATGCATCTTGAAGTTGCAATATTTATTTTCATTATAAAAAAAGTTTTAGTTGTATCCTGTATTTTAGGTGTGGCCAATGGATTTTTATTGCACAACTTTAATAAGATGATTTTACTTATAAAGCGATGGATCCACTTTCTAACCTGAGGAAGTTCTATATATTGTTTGTCAGAAAAAGAAGGGCATGAGAATGTTGCAAAATGCTTATGTTCTATGTTATACATTTACTTCTTGATCCTTATTTCACATTTAGTATTTCACATGTTGTATATATTGAAAGTAAAATATGTGTATTTCTTCATTTAATAAGAGCATTGTAATTGAGAAGTAAATAAGAGCATCGTGATTGATTTAACTCGCTGATGAGGTTACCCTGCCAGTTTACGGGACAGAGGAAGACATGCAATCCCAAAGTTAAAAAGTTAAACTTTGTATTGCAATTCATTGTTTACTCATACAATTGTTCAGTCTATGATATGAAAAGTGAAGAACATCATCAATGCTTGATTGTAAATTTGCAGTCAGCTTTGGAGGATCAGGACACCGGAAAGATCTACAGCTGTATCGATCTTTATTTTGTGGCACAGGTAAAAAATGGCATAACATAACTGTTTCAGATCGTGTATAATGAATTAGTTCAAAGTGTATCTTTTTTGATTTGGTACAGGATGGCAGCAGTTTCAAGTCAAAATATAAGTTTCGTCCTTACTTCTATGCAGCGACAAAGGTATATGACGCATGTAAAAGCCATGTTGTTTGCTTTATCTTCCTCAATCAATTCTCTGGTGAAACATGCATGTCGTGGTTATCATCATTTTGCATTAACAATGAATAAAATGATGCAAATGTTTTAGGACAAAATGGAAACTGATGTGGAGGCTTATTTGAGACGACGTTATGAAGGTCAAATAGCTGATATTGAGATTTTAGAGAAAGAAGACCTTGATCTTGTAAGTTTTCACATGGATATACTTACATCTTTTGCCTACTTTAGTTATGATTTTAATATTCATTCTTATATGGTGCTAAAGAACAAATAATATTGCAGCTTTGATGTGGAGAGCATTGTCATTATGAACTTAAGAATCTAGAATTTCCTATTCTTAATGAGCTGTTATTATTTTGCTATTGCCTAGAATCCATTGAGCATTTGTGCTTTGATGCATGTTCAACCATAAACAACCTTACTACTACAGTGCATCTTAGCCTTCAACTTTCTTTGTATAAGTTATGGTCAACAATGTAAATGGTAATGATAATCTTTCTCTAGATAAGTGCGTCTTGTTGTCTATTCAACATTGTTTTGCCTTATGAAAAAAAGGAAAGACTCATTGTTTTTCCTTGTTTCTTTTTACAATGTGCTGACAATTGCTTAAGCATTTAGATTTTACACTTTTCAGTTAACATGAAACTTTTTTCTCTATATGACATGCATTATGCATTCATTTTATTTGTTTATGCTGCATAGGATTTATTACCATAATACTCAATTTCAACTTTATTGCTCCTTTTTGCTTGATCTTGCTTGATATGCATCTTCTGATGTATAATTGTTTGCTTCTTTGCAGAAGAATCATCTGTCTGGCTTGCGCAAGGCATATTTAAAGCTATCATTTGACACTGTTCAAGAATTGATGAACGTGAAGAGTGAACTGTTGCGAGTTGTTGAAAGCAATTGGGCAAAGTCTGATGCTGCAGAAGCATATGATTCTATTTTATTTGGGAGAAGGTGAACCTTAGACGTTTAAGTTTAATATGCATTGTATAACACAATTTTGTTAATTGTTTTTCAGAATTAGATATTCAGTTTTATGAGAATGTAAGATGCTTGATTTTGGTATAGCAAGATAATCCCATAAAATATCTATAAAGCAAGATAATCCCATAAAATATCTATAAAATTTTGGTATAGCAAGATAATCATACCATTGTCTAAAGTAAAATTTAACACTGAAATATAAAATAAAAATATCCCTGCATTTGGGCAGTCTTTGGATGCTCTGGAACTCAAAAGTGAATGTAATGAAACAGATTCTGATTTTTGAGCCCTATCATATCTTGGTGTTTCAGTTTTTAGTTTTATTATAGCACAAAGATGTTTTTTTAAGTTCTCATCAAGGCATAGGCATGTCATTCATAATCATTACAAAGTTCAATTTTATTTGCTTCTCTTGGACTAATTTGTCTCTTGATTTTCAGGGAACAAAAGCCCCAAGATTTTGTAGAATGCATTGTTGATCTTCGAGAGTATGATGTTCCTTACCATGTTCGCTTTGCTATTGATCATGGTGATTTCTCATTTTATTTAGTTAGACTAGTATTCATACGTCTCTAAAGTGATTTCTTCATTTTCTTTCTTTTGACACAAATCTATTTGACAGATGTGCGCTGCGGACAATGGTACGATGTTAGTGTATCAAGCATTGGTGTTTCACTTGAGAAGAGAAAAGATCTTCTGCAACGTGCTGAAGTTCACATATGTGCGTTTGATATCGAGACCACAAAGCTACCATTAAAATTTCCAGATGCTGAATATGACATGATAATGATGATTTCCTATATGGTTGATGGACATGGGTACTTGATTATCAACAGAGAGGTATTGTCTGTAATATCATCCCGACTCCTCTGTTGAGTGGAGGGTGATAAACTCTTCGGAAATTTGCTCAATGCATTTTACTTATTATCAATTTGGTTTGATTGTACTCATTTATTTTGGTAATTTGCATAAGAATTACTTCCTTTAGTTCGATGGATCTATCAATCTTATTTAACTTTCAATTAAAAGTTATGCAAATATTGGCTAATGTAATTTTTACGATTATAAACGTGTTGGCATTTTAAATAACCACGTATATATAAATTCTATCAATTTAGAATTTCAATTTTTTTTTTTTTTTTTTGTTTCACGGCAAAGTTCAATAAGTTGTTACAAGTTTGGTCAGGAAAATTGAAAAAACTCCTAGCCCTCTCTAACTAGATTTTACTCTCTTGAATAATTTATGCCAATGAATGCTGAATGGAGCTAAATTACCAGAATGACTTCTTGACATGTACATGTTGTGTTTGCAATGTAGTTCTTTAATTGTTTTGAGACTTTACAACGCACTTATTATTGTTATCTTTTATCTCCTAGCAATCTTCAAGTCATAAATTCATTTATTCTTTGTCTTAAGATTCATTTAGGTAACTTCAAAATGAAGGTTCTATTAGTCAGTAAGTTTTGATAATACTTTTCTAATATATGTATGCAAGACAATAATGACGGTGATTTCATAATATCTGCAGTGTGTTGGAGAAGATATCGAGAATTTGGAGTACACTCCAAAACCAGAATATGAAGGGTTCTTTAAAGTGACCAATGTGAAAAATGAGGTAAAGATTACATTTCCATGCTGTTATACTTCCGGTGTTCATGATCTTGTGATTAATGATGCACATCTACTTTAAAGTTGTTTATTTTGATCATTATTTAATATGATTTTCTTTTCTCACTATTGCAGTTAGAGCTTCTCAAATTTTGGTTTGCCCATATGCGAGAGGTGAAACCTGGTATCTATGTTACCTACAATGGCGATTATTTTGACTGGCCATTCATTGAAAGCAGAGCAGCGTATCATGGATTTAAAATGAGTGATGTAAGTTCGTTGTATTCATTAAATGCCACTTTATTTGGAGAATTATTGTGCTATTCGATTATGTCTAGAGATACAGTGCTTTTTTGAAAGGGTTTTCAAAGCTTTAACTTCATTTGCACAGCTGTCGATATATATGTACATTTGTAAAGTTGTAGTTGTAAAAAGAATACACATACATACATACATATATGTTAATCTTTGTGTGTAAAAAGAGTATATATATGTATGTATGTTAATCTTTGTGTGGCTAAAGTCATTCTGGATATGCTTGGAAACTCCATATGATTGTCAGTTTCTTTCTGTATTTTTTGATTTAGAAGTACTTGCATGATTTGTTCAGCAGTTGGAGTTAAAACTCTTCTTGCGTGTATGTTTCTAGTGCACCTTGAACTTTCATGCTTATGAGTTTTTGTTTTAAACTTGTATGAATTATTATTTGTAATGGCTAAAAAACGCTCCTATTGGTCAGTGGCGAATTTGAAATCAGTTGCTGCCGACATACATGTTTTTCTTAGGTCATATGGTTTTAGTTACTTACTAATTTGTTTCCCGTTGAATCTTTATTATTGGTGCTGGCTCAAAACATTGGAACTTCTATTTTCCTAAACAATATTTTTGTTTTCATTTTGAGCTTGTAGGAAGTAGGATTTCAATGCGACAAGAATCAGGGGGAATGCCGTTCTAAATTTGCTTGTCATTTGGATTGCTTTGCGTGGGTTAAGCGTGATAGTTATCTTCCTCAGGGTAGCCAAGGTTTGAAGGTACAAAATTTAAATTCAGTCGTTTGTTCCTTTTATGTAACCGATCAGGAATTAATGGTTAATCCTGATTAAGAATGTTAACGTTATTTGGGTTGTGTGGAAATTACTTTCTTGGGAAGGGGTTTCATAAAGCTGCTAGTATTGTGTCACTCAACCTTGACCTAATTTCCTGTATGATTATAACTAAAAACTTCCTTCTTTCCCTTTATTAATCCCTCGGTTTTCCCGATAGCTTTCTACTGGTTTTCTTAAATTGTCATCAAATAGTCAATAAAATGAAAAGTGAGATTGTCAATACTGATTTTTTCCAATATTTTCCTTTATGTTCAAACTGCATTGATGAATTAAATAAACAAAATGAAGAGGTAAGTGCAAAAGAGAGAGAGAAAAAAGAAAAAAGAAGAAAATAGACTACCCAGATGCTGAGGTCGCCTTGTCTTCAAGGTAATTATAGTTTCATCAACCACGGCTAATGAGAAAATACAAAACACAATTGTCTGCTAACAATGCAGTGACAGTAATATGTAGAGTCTTCTAGTTTCTATGATAAGTAACTACCGTTTGATATCTATTGTTTGAATCTGACAGGCCGTGACAAAAGCTAAATTGGGTTATGATCCTCTTGAAGTGAATCCCGAGGATATGGTGCGGTTTGCAAAGGAAAAGCCTCAGGTACAAAACATGACTTGTTTTCTGTTGTATTTGTAATGTGATTAAGTTTTCATGATTCTGATAATAATGGAGTGGCTTACTCTGCACAAAGAAAAATGTAACCAAGTCTTGGATATTTAAATTAATGCATAAAAATATGGCACAAATATATAGAGAATGCAATGAACGCTGTCATAGTGTGTTAAAGGATCAAAATTTGACTTGTTCTTATTCAACTTATTTCATTTTTTAGGCCCGTTTGTATTTTCTTCACCTTTTGCAATGAAACCTTGGTTTCTCACACACAAGCTCTAACGTTAGCATGTCTAAATTATAGTTCAAGTGGGTATATTGTAACTATAACTAGTACGACAGTTTGGCTACTGTGTGGGTGATATCTGCTTTCATATTAAAATGTTTTTACGTGGGCGAGCTTTGACATCAATTGATGCTATAGTATAGTATGATTGTTAAAGGAAAGAAACATATAGGTCTCATTTTCCATGTTTTGGTGACTATCCAAAGGCTTAGAGTTGGACTTTTCTTCAAGGCTGTATTTTCTCTCTTATTTTGCTCGTCAATTTCTTATGATATGCAATTACATTTTTTTCTTAACTCTCAGCTCTACATGTTAATGTTTATTTATTTCCTAGAAGTTGAACTCTTGCAAGTTATGAATCTAAAATCTTGTGAGTGTCTTCCTAATAACCGTTTCCTTTGTCATTGAAAATGTTATTGCAGATGATGGCGTCCTATTCGGTTTCAGATGCTGTTGCTACATACTACTTGTACATGACCTATGTTCATCCTTTCATTTTTTCTCTAGCAACTATTATTCCGATGTCACCAGATGAGGTGTTGCGCAAAGGAAGTGGGACTCTTTGTGAGATGCTTCTAATGGTTCAGGTTGGCTAAGTTTTGACATAGATATGTTTGTTTATCCTTTTCTTTCTAAACTACTGATTTGTTTTTACCTTCCTTTTCTTTCGTGATTTTATGTTTGTTGCAGGCTTACCAGGCTAATGTTGTGTGTCCTAACAAACATCTATCAGATCCAGAGAAATTCTATAACAACCGGCTTCTTGAAAGTGAGACATACATAGGTGGTCATGTAGAATGCCTGGAGAGTGGTGTATTTAGATCCGACCTTCCTACCAGTTTTAGGCTTGATCCATCTGCCTATGATGTATGCCACATACATACATCTCAATCAAGTTTCCTTGATTGTAGATTTCTCTAGTCTTCAATTTATTTAATTGACAATGGTGTTTCAAAACCACTGATTACATTGGATTCCTCTACTATTCAGCAATTGATAAACAATCTGGATCGAGATCTGCAGTATGCCATACAAGTAGAAGGAAAAACAGACTTGGAGTTAGTGTCAAATTATAGTGATGTGAAGAATGCTATCATGGAAAAGGTGGCAAGAATTTCTTTTGATACCTTAATTTATTTTATTTTATTACAAATGTTTTTATGATTTTTATTTATGCTCATCTGAACATTATTATTTAGAATGGTTAATAAATTGAAGTTGCTTTTCTTTAAACTCCAGTATTGATTTTTTTTATATTTATTATTAGTATTATTTATTTATTTATTTTTAATGAAGCAAGATTTACAATACTTTCTGTCCATGGTGTTTCCATCTTAAAATGTATAAGGATACCATTTCTTACCATTTTGTCTTTTCTTGTGAACTTTCTTTCTCCCTCTCCCATCTGATGCATAGCTTATTAGATTGCGGGATGAGCCTGTACGTGAAGAGGGCCCTCTGATATATCACCTTGATGTAGCTGCAATGTATCCCAACATTATTTTAACAAATAGACTTCAGGTATGTTAAAAATTCTGCTTTCTTTTAGTTAAGGTATACATTCAATTTTAAAGGAGAGCTACAAATTATACTTGATTTCTCTAGGTTTTGAACAAGGTTGTTTGTAGTTTTTATTTAATAAGTTTACTAATAATGGAATATACATTTCAAATTGTGCAAAAAGCAAAAAGAAAATCAATGTTTTGCAACAAGACTGTTCTTCTGCTCCTCCCTTCAAGCGTTTTGTTCTTCACTGTTTATTTTTAGACTCATGTAACTTCGATTTTCTAAGTGTTTGTATCTTTGAACATTTTTCTATCTTTTCATATATCAACGAAAATTTTATTTCAATTTTTTTTTTAAAAAAAAACAATAAGCCTGCTCGATCTATTTCTAGATAATTTTCACTTGACTACCTTCATGTTTTCTTCTGAGGAGCCTTGTATTCTTTCGTGGAAAATGGTGTGAGCATGATGTCACAAGTCTTTTGAGGCTATTCTTGGGGAGTTTGAGCTCTCATGTTTGATTATGTTGGATGACACTGGTCCATGAAAATGGAATATTTCTTTTTAATTTTCTTTGTTAAGTTATCTGTACTATATTAACTATTACAAGCTCTTTAAAAACAAATTATTGTTTTGAGAGCACATATATTGGCTTGACTACTCGCCCAATTCCAGCTGACATGATTACTTGTTTTGCCAAAAAAAATTATTTCCCTCAATCAAATATACTAGCCATTAGTTCCATACTGTGGATAGATTTAACAGCTTATTTTTGTTTAATTCCAGCCGTCGTCAATAGTCACAGATGAGGTTTGCACTGCTTGTGATTTCAATCGTCCTGAGAAAACTTGTCTACGAAAACTTGAATGGGTTTGGCGTGGAGAAGTATTCATGGCTAAAAAAAGGTCATCTCTCTCTCTACTTGTGCCATTTATCTGCTGTTGTTTTTCATGAAGCGTTTTATTGAAATTGTGTTATGACTTCAACAAATTCAGTGACTATTATCATCTGAAGAATCAAATTGAGTCTGAGTTCGTTGATAGCGGTAGTGCTCGGTTGTCAAAATCATTTCTTGAACTTCCAAAGTTGGAGCAGCAAGCAAAGCTCAAAGAACGTTTGAAGAAATACTGTCAGAAGGTTTATTGATCACTATTTACTTGAATGTCTTAAAGTCACTTTTGATATATATTAATCTGAGATTTTTTAGGCTTATAAACGAGTACTTGATAAGCCAGTCAATGAAGTTCGAGAAGCAGGGATCTGCATGAAAGAAAACTCTTTCTATATTGACACTGTTCGTAGGTACGTGATTTAGATAAGTTGGAAGTCGATACATTTCTTGGCTGATATTTCCTCTTTTAGTAGTTCAAACCATTATGTATGGTGTTTCCTAAAAATGGTTTCATCTATGGTTGGTATTATTTGTATGTGGTAACAATACAAAAAATATTTAGCTGTTTCTTACATCAATTCTATTTTACTGTGGTATTCCATTTGTTAAATCTCCAATCAACTCAAAAGCTAAGATAATGGGTTATGACAAATTTAATTATATTAACACTTCATCAGAGTTGATGTAAAATGTTAATGGAATGACGTACTACTAATAACATACTCAAATGCTTACAAATCCCAAATGTTAAACCCTAAACCCCCCAAATCCCAAATGTTTTGTTGAACTAAAGCTAATAACAAAACCAAGTACTTACTAGTAATTTAACAAGATAGATGGGGGAGTCATCTTGTAGATAGGCCTGATACTTTTTTTTTGTCATTATCAGTTACATTTCAAATCTGACTTCATCTTTTTGATATGTCCTAGTTTTCGAGATAGAAGGTACGAATACAAAGGGCTCAATAAAGTATGGAAGGGAAAATTATCAGAAGCTAAAGCGAGTGGAAATTCAATCAAGATCCAGGAAGCACAAGTATGGAAATTGCCTTTAACTTCTTGATCACTTGAAATTTTTTTAAGCTTTTTCTATTCTTAACATTGTATTTCATGTTTCTCACTACTTTTTATAGGACATGGTAGTTCTTTATGATTCTCTACAACTCGCTCATAAATGTATCCTCAACTCCTTTTATGGATATGTGATGCGAAAGTAAGCTCTCTTTGTTTTGGCCTGAGATCTTTTATGTTTTTTTTCCCATCGACATGAGTTCAGTGTCATGCTTTCACTTCAAAATGTTACTTTTCTTCTAGGGGTGCTCGATGGTATTCAATGGAAATGGCTGGAGTAGTTACATATACTGGAGCAAAAATCATTCAGAATGCTCGTCTGTTAATTGAAAAAATTGGAAAACCATTGGAGTTAGACACCGATGGTATCTGGTGTGCGCTACCTGGATCATTCCCAGAAAACTTTACCTTCAAAACAAAGTATGAATTGATATTTCACTATTCATTCGTGTGCTTTGGTTTTGAAATAGTTAATATATATAAAGTTCAATGAATGCTTTGCCACTATCTTTCTTACTTCCAATGATTATCTAAAAATGATGACTATGTTATACGAAAAATATATTTCAGAGATCTGAAGAAGTTGACAATTTCATATCCATGTGTAATGCTTAATGTTGATGTGGCAAGGAACAACACAAATGACCAGTATCAGGTAAGCTTGTTTTTTTTTTTATTTTATTTCTCTTTATCCACGTCTTTTCTAGCTCACCTAGACATATTGTTCTCATGTTCTAAGTATTTTGGCAGACGCTTATAGATCCTGTGAAGAAAATATATAAAACACATAGTGAATGCTCAATTGAATTTGAAGTAGATGGACCATACAAGGTAATATTGCATTTATTTTCATTTAATTAAACTAATTTTGGATTCAATATGTTCACATAGTTTATGGTTTAGGCAATGATCCTTCCTGCTTCCAAAGAAGAAGGCATTTTGATCAAGAAAAGATATGCTGTCTTCAATGATGATGGAACACTTGCAGAGCTAAAAGGCTTTGAGATTAAGCGTAGGGGGGAGTTAAAGCTCATCAAAGTTTTCCAGGTCTTTGTTTCTATTGTTTTGCTTTTATTCTCTGCTGGTCATCTCTTGTTAATTAAAGTTCGTGTCGCAGAATGGTCAAGGACTGAGGTATAGTTTTTTACTAATCTAGGCACGCAAGTCTTGTAGTATAACTGCATCTAAGCTGGTTAAATTCAGCCAGTTTTCTATTATTTAATCGGTTTAAAATATAAACAGTTGATTTGAATCTAATGGTCCATCTCTTTGACTATAGAAATGTTTCAGTCATTTTATCGTTTTTCCATTTCTTTAATGGACTTTGGGGACCTGTTTTGTTTTCCATTTCTACTTTTGTTTTCAGAACTCTTTTTAAAAGTTGTTTTGGTGACTTGTAAAAGGTTAAAGTAGTATAAATTTGAAATTACCATTCTCAAGACCGTAGGTTTGGAAGTAAGAACAATTTCAATTATTTTTAGATATGGGTCATCCTTGAGAAAAAGAAGGTCAAAACAAACGAAAATAACTTCTAAAAAGACAATTGCCGAAACATATTATCTCCGAATTTTCGTTCCACAATTTATTTTCCCCTAATAACCCATTTTTCCTTTTTCTTTTTTCATTTTAATTTCCTGGAGTGTCCTAACTAACTCAAGTGGGACAACTTTTCACTTAGAAAAATTTTGTTCTCGAGCAAACTTATGGGATTTTAGTATCCGAAATCAGAGGTCTTGAGGGGTTAGAAATCATTCCCCCAAATTCCATTTCTTCTATCGTATTCCCTAACCTCTTAACTTCTCTTCTTTAGAAGAAGGTAAGGGAAAATAATGATAAAACCACATAAGAAGCAAACAACATTTATTAAGCTAAAATGGAATTGGCCTAGGGTACTGGTTGGGTATGATAATGGTTACTATCTGCCTGATAGAGACTCCAAGTTATGCTTCTCTGTATTGTATGTTATGCAATCTAATATTAATTAGTATGCTATCTCACTTTTCCTGTGCATGTATATTTTAAACTTGTAGGCTGAACTTTTTGACAAGTTTCTTCACGGTTCCACCTTAGAAGAATGCTATTCAGTTGTTGCATCTGTTGCAAATCGCTGGTTAGATCTTCTAGATGTAAGTAGAATTTGAATTCAATATTCTATGTTAAAACATCGTATTTTGAAAGCTTGTCTTGAATTCTGAAGTTAATGGAGGTCTTCCCTTTTAATTTTATTTGTAACCATAATGGTTTATGATATGGTCAGTCGTCAATTTAAAATATTAATTTGTAATTTGCTTCAAATTTACGTGTCTTTTTCATGCTTCCCCTCAGAATCAAGGAAAAGATATTGCAGATAGCGAGTTGCTTGATTATATATCTGAATCCAGTACCATGAGCAAATCTTTGGCAGACTATGGAGAACAGAAGTCTTGTGCTGTTACCACTGCAAGACGTCTTGCAGATTTTCTTGGTGATACAATGGTCAGAGATAAAGGCCTACGTTGTCAATATATAGTTGCATGTGAACCTAAGGTATGTATACAGTGTATGATTTTATTACATATGATATCTACCCCCGGTGAGCATAATTCACACTACAAATCTCAATAATCAGAGTTCGTAGCTGATATCACTGTTACTGTGTAGTTTTGGGAACAATTGTATATAGCTTTATTGTAGCAATTAATGTAAAGATAACAGCAATGAGTAAGCTTCTCACGTCATCCTATGTTAGAAGAAAGAAGGATGATGTTTCTGGTAGTTGATATCTATACGATATTCTCATTTAAAATAATGGATGCTTCATTGTTCGCCTGTTCTAGCTCTTAAACCATTACTTTTATTTATGCCAATTCACATCATCCACCTCCTTCCCTCCCACTCATGTCTTCCTCTCGAGGGAGGGAGGTGCCAATGAGGGTTAGGCATTTTTTTTATGTACCATATGTATCCTTCTTCTAAAAAAAATGATCCAATTTATCGAAGTAAAATCAATTGTCTAGCTCCCACAAAAATCTCAAAATCTGAGTAAGTTCAAAATTTACAAAATCTATGATCCCCAAAAGACAACTGCTGCTCCTAAAGACTCTTATGTTTCTCTCTATCCACATATCCATGAAAAAAGCTGTACAAACAGTGAACTAAAGAATAATTGCAGTTTTCTTATTGCAAATTTGAAGAAATAAAACCTTTGGTGAATTATTCTGAACTCAGCTTGAACCAGAAGGAAGCAACACAGGCACAGTGGCTGAACGAATGCTTAGCATCCTTTTGGCTGTTCTGCTGGTTGAAGTTCCTTCCCGAATTTTAATGACTAGTAAACTTATTCACAAAAAGGGGTGATGACAGGTTCATGTTATTCACAATGGGTTTTCATCTAGAATTCTAAGGGTAACATCATTCGGTTGCTATATGGAGCTCTTTTGCAATCTAAAGCTCAATTGATTTAGGTTAATGCTGTCAAGGCTTTCATTTATGAGGTTTGGTTTGAAAGAAATTAAAGAATTTCTGAAGATAAACTTTCAATTTGGTGGGGAACAATTGCATGTTTTCAAGATTAAATCTTCTTATTGATGTTTTCTTTCTCCGTTATGTTGGGGGATTTTATTTCCCTCTTAGCTTGTTTTCTTGTTATTTTCACTCCCTGACATTGGGTCCTTGATTTTTTTTTTTTTTTTGTTTATTTTTTTTGTTTATTTTCATTAATTAATGAACAATTTACTTCTTTCTTTTGAAAAAACTGAATATCATAATTCTCCAGACCCTATAACTTTGAAATATACTACTAAGGACTCTTATAACATTCATTTTCCCCCCTTTTCTTTCTTTGCTCTAACCATCCAAGATCATTGGCCTTATAAATATTAGTCACCCCTTTACGCCATGACTCCTTTGAAAATTCCCATCTACATTTTGCTAAAAGAATTTTATTTTTTCCCTCTAAAGTTGCAACATGCAAACCTCCACACTTTTTAATTAAAAATTATTCCAATGGTCTAGCTTCTTGCCCAACTTTTTAATTCATTCGTTTGTTGATAATGTGATAGGGAACACCTGTAAGTGAGCGTGCTGTTCCAGTTGCAATCTTTGAGACTGATGCAGGTAAAAATCCAGTGTGGATTTCTTGGACTTGATTCTGTCGATTGTGTAAGTTTTTTACAAAAAAATTGGCTTTTTATAATTAATTGCAGAGATTATGAAATTTTATGTACGCAAATGGTGCAAGATTTCATCTGAAGTTGGCATCCGATCCATCATTGACTGGTCCTACTACAAGCAACGTCTAAGCTCAGCCATTCAAAAAATTATAACAATTCCAGCAGCCATGCAAAAGGTTGTTTCTTGCTATCTATTTGGAAAATCGATCTTGTTTTCTTACTAAAAGAAAAATATTTTTTAGGTTGCAAATCCTGTTCCTAGGGTTGTCCATCCTGATTGGTTACATAAGAAAGTTCGTGAGAAGGACGATAAATTTCGCCAACAGAAAGTAGCTGATATGTTTGCATCCTCAAACAGAGGTAAGCATTCAAAGAAGAATAGTGATGTCAGCTGCAGCAAGCATGTGGTGAATGAAGATAATTCTGACGATTTAGAAGATTTTCAAAAGAAAACAAGTTCTACAAATGGCCCCAAACCAGTTGCCCGATGTTATGATGTCAGAGGAATGAAACATTCAAGTACAAGCTATAGCGAAATAAACTCCAAGGTGCAGGATAATTTTAATGAAGGATGTGAGCCTTCTTCACCTTTGCATGTTGAAAACATTGACAAAAATGTCGATTACAATGGATGGCTTGAAATGAAGAAGCGAAAGTGGAAGGATACTTTGGACAAGAGGAAGAAGCAAAAGTATGTTTTATACTGCGCATTTCCTTGCAATTGGTATATGGTATCTGAACAATGAAGAATACCAAAAAATGAGTAAAACCTGAATAAAATACTAAGGGGAAATTTATGCAATGTGTTATAGATATGCTAAGTTGTGGTTGTAAGCTTTTATCTTGACGTGTCCTTATGCATGAGAGAATTTTACATCTCACTAAGTATAGTCCGTATTCTAATAAGGTAGCTAATGCCTTTAGCACAGTCCTCTTGATTGATTTTTTTTTTATTTTTTATCATTTAAATCGCAATGAAACCCTACAGAACTGGTTCTACCAGAGCAAGTATTGTTGGAATATGACTTGAATTTTCAGTATACTGTCGGGAAGTTCCATAGTTCTTAAAGAAGTGGAGAGGTCTAGACTCTGGGGAGGACGTTTAGAGTGGATGCAGTTTAATATTCCCTTTTGGGGTTTTGCGACTAAATTGTTTAGAGATTTTTCCATTAACTAACAATTGTATCTCCTCTTTGTAAAATCCTTATTCTTTTTTTTTTTTTTTTTTTTTTTTTTTTTTTTTTTTTTTTTTTTTTTT
>NW_019272032.1:2651320-2655325 GCF_002738345.1 Cucurbita maxima | reverse complement strand
TTTTTTTTTTTTTTTTTTTTTTTTTTTTTTTTTTTTTTTTTTTTTTTTTTTGATTTTATGGGCGGCTTCTTTTTTGGCCCCTTTGTACTTTATATGGTTATGATTTCGCTAGTATTTTCATTCTTCTTAATTTAATCAGGTTTTCCTTTTCCGAAATATTAAATGAAATAAAAGATACAAGCTCCCTGTTGGTGACATATGGATTGCAATTTTAAAAGCTGTATAGTGATATTTTATGCTTAAGATTAAGCAAGATATCATTTATCTTGGCAGGCTGGTAAGTTTAAGGACTCCAGGTGCTGCTAATGATGTAACACGGGAGTTAAAGGGTGCTATGAATGATAAAGAGGCTCCTAGAACAGGTGTTGGTTCATATTTTAAGAGGCATGAAGGATCTATAACACGCTTCCATTGGCAGGTATTGTAACTTTTGTATCTTTTTAGTGTTTTGTCTGGATGTATTAATTTGTTTTGCTCACTTGGCCTCATATTGTATTTCCAGATTTTACAGCTTGTTCAGAGTTCACAGAGTGGCCAATATTTTGTTTGGGCTGTGGTTGAAGGAGTTATGCTAAAGATTCCTATTACTGTTCCTAGAGTTTTTTACCTTAATTCCAAAGTACCTATTACAGATGAATTTGTGGGTAGGCGTGTTAACAAAACGCTTCCCCATGGAAGGCACAGTTACAACCTTTATGAGGTATTTTGGGATTGTTTCTATATAAATTATTGGTTTGTAAGTTACAATTTTTAAAGAAAAAAATTATAATTACAGGTTGTGACTGATGAAGGTCAATTTAGAACACAGAGGAACAAACTTGCAGCCCTCCTTGCAGACCCAGAAGTAGAGGTTAATATCATATCATATGCTGTTAGGTTTAGTTTATTATGATTTCGCTCTCTTGTGGTACGTGGATCAATCATTGTGATGGACATGTTCTACTTGTCATCAGTACTCTAGTATCTTTCAATTCTTAGCTAACTGAAAGTGGATTTTCTGTGCCAAAAAAAAAAAAATAATAATTAGGTTACATAAGTTGTTTAAATTCAAACCCTATTTTCTTCTGCGGAAAGTGCTGTTTTCATTATTGCTGAAATATTTTGATTCCTTTTCTATTGGAATTCTGATGATGTTCTTTGATCAGGGAATCTATGAAAGCAAGGTACCATTGGAGTTCAAGTCCATCCTTCAGATTGGTTGCGTCTGTAAAGTTGATAGAACTGCTAAAAAACGAAATATTCAAGATGGATGGAGTCTGGAAGAACTGCAAATGAAGACTACAACAGAATGCAGTTATCTGGAAAAGTCAATCTCTTTCTTCTTTGTGTATCATAGGTAACTTTTAGAATTATTATGCCACTATATTGACATTATCTCTAGCTGTCTAAATGAAGATTATCTGCATAATATTTTCAAGCAACAAATATTTGTGAAAGAATTCTCGCTTTAGCATTCTATGCACCTATGACCTATTAACCTTTTCTCCTTAGGAAAGACATTTTTCGTCAGATGAGATGATACATATGGAAGTTCAGAAAAATTAGGTCCAGCATAGAATTTTACTTGATCCAGCTTCTTCCTATCTAGGTACTTCCTTAAAAAAATTCTCTGATTTCTTTTACACCATAAACCCCATATCTTTGCCTTTATACCATTAACCCATATTTTAGCCCCACCCTTGAATTTCTATCCGCAGCAATTGACAGCTAATATAATTTGACAACTGATAATCGACACAAGAACATCCAACGGAATGGATATTCCCAACGTTCTCTGCTGTAAGAACAAATAAAAAAAATGA
The DNA here is from genome assembly GCF_002738345.1 of Cucurbita maxima. NCBI lineage: Eukaryota > Viridiplantae > Streptophyta > Magnoliopsida > Cucurbitales > Cucurbitaceae > Cucurbita > Cucurbita maxima. The sequence goes on along the minus strand of NW_019272032.1, from coordinate 2,653,523 downwards.
ATTTCTTACCACGTTCTTGTCTTGTATTTGTGATGGCAAAAAAGATCGAGAGCCAAATATTTTTATTTCATTAATTGAATTTTAAAATTCATTTTTGATGTATACCTCGGGACCACCTGTTTTCTTTGGAGTTGAGTATCGATCACTGTGGACAAGACATGAATCAAAATGCTGAAATAACGTTGCCATTATGTTACAGAAAAACCGACTTTTATATTTATTAGAAGTTTCTTATATTTCATAGTATTCTATCTTAAATATTGCTGACACTTTCCGTCTAATTTTAGCATTTCTGAAGGAAGAGCTATCTACATTACTTTTTTTCCCTCCACGAGATCGATAGTTGTGGTGATAGTTAGTCCTTACCAAAACAAAGACTTGTCATCAACTTTTCTTGAAAGGCAATTTCGCGAAACTTGTCAAATACTGTCCGGTAAATCACAACCATTTGAGAGTGGTATAACTTGTAAGGTAAACCCACTAGTCTTGCCAAATTATCATCAATCTTAAATGTTAAGTTGCACTTAATCATATGATTTATGTCTTTTATGGAGATCAGTAACTCATTTTGGATATCTAGTTCAACAACTATTGCTCAACTATATCTCATTTTTCTCCTTCTATTCAATTTATAGGTTGACTATGTTGTTAACATCAAAGAAGCTGAAGTGATTTTGCAAAGATCGATAACAGAACACAGGTTTAGTCGCTGTTAAATTCTTTTTGTTATTGTTGTTAGACAAGGAAATTTTTGGAAATCACAGCAGTCTTTCCCCTCTATAAATAGTCGTCTTTATTTGATGCACTCAAATTTCCAAGGAAATACCTCAGTTAGTCATTGCCCTCGAAAAGGAATACACCAGCCATATATATAGGCTAAGGTTGAAGCTTTTACAAGAAATTAAGCAATTAAAATATAGGAAACGGAATACACAAATTACCACATGATTATTGAAGACTATTGCAAGTGTATATTATCTTACTTATATTTCTTCTTCACTTTCAAAGAGGTAAATGTGCCTTTTATTATATAGCTAACTAAATCCCTAGTTACTAGGTAATAGTAAATTTATTTAAGGTCATTCCTTCAACACTCACCCTCAAGCCGTGGAATAGATATCATTTATTCTCGGCTTGGACTGAATAGGATTATGTGCAATATTTTGATCGCACAACTTTGATGACATAACTTCAATGTCAAAGCTCGACTTCAATGGTAACTATGAAGACTTCGAATAAATTTACTATAATGCAGGCTAACTAAATCCCTCGATACTAGGTAACAATTAATATGAATTAAATCTCTAGATACTAGGTAACAATTAATATGAATTAAATCTCTAGATACTAGGTAACAATAAATTTGAATAAATTCTTAGATATTAGTTAACAATAAATCTAAATAAGATCATTCCTTCCGCGAAAACATCAAGAACAAATAGAACCCCAAGATCATGCATCATTGTTTGTTTTTTTACAAGATTTTATATTGGATTAGTGATTTATTATTTTAGGTCTTTAGTGAAAAATATTTCTCAAATAGTATAGCTCTAGCACCTCTGTGGTGTGTTGTCTGGAAATCAAATATGAAGGTCCCAAATTATCTTTTCCTTCACCGTTGAGCATCCCTTTGTGTTTCTGGCATTACTTGTAGCTTCTTCACGGTTTCTTGGACACCATTTGTGAGATTAATTTCTTTTTTTGTCGAGTTCTATGTGGATGTCCTTTCTTCTTGGAAAAGCCAAACCTTTATGGATCAATATGTCAAAGCTCTTCCTGGAGATTTTGGTAGGAGAGATCAATGTATTTTAATGGAATAGATGGACACTTTTTTGCTCTTTAGAGCTTGTTACTTTATTGCTTCTAGTGTTTTATTTAGAGAGTGTCCTTTGTCATTGCTTTCTTTCCTCTTGATACTAGTTGGGAGGTTTCTACAATTTCTCCAGCTTGCATGGGTCCTCATTAACTTTACCATTCTTGGTAGATAATCTTACCTCCTGAAGAATATTTCTAGAGTTTTAAATATCTTTTATCAGCTCATCTACGTCTGATATTAAGGATTGAAACTTCTATTCCATCTCAGATTTAGTTTGCATTAGGTCAAAAAATTCTTTGTTGATACATTCTACTGATTATGCTTATCTATTTAGTTCTTTTTTTTTTTTTTTTTTTTTTTTTTTTTTTTTTTTTTTTTTTTTTTTTT
>NW_019272032.1:2642976-2651270 GCF_002738345.1 Cucurbita maxima | reverse complement strand
TTTTTTTTTTTTTTTTTTTTTTTTTTTTTTTTTTTTTTTTTTTTTTTTTTTTTTTTTTTTTTTTTTTTTTTTTTTTTTTTTTTTGTGCTGCTTTATGTAACAATATTAATCTGTAGGAGCTTAAACCATGGACCTATTGTAGCTGTAATTCAATGCCCAAATGTGCAACTGCTGAAGTCAGATGTTCGAGCATTAGATGATTTTCCATGTGTGAGCATTCCTTTTAATGCTCGGGATAGCCAATATCAGGTAGTTTTCTAAGCCATAGCTTCCTAACTTTTACACTTGTTTTATGATTTTATTTAAACTCAACATGAAATTTGCCTATTGAATTACTTTCTTAGTTAAAAGGAAATAATGTATCACCAAATTATCTTAGTGCCCAGGTCAATAGGTTTGTTACAGGTCAGGTCAATAGGTTTGTTACAGGTCAGGTCAATAGGTTACTCTTGGAATTATTGATATTTAGTTTAGAGAAAAAAAGCAAGAGAAGTAGGAGATCGCGTTTAATATCCATATATTTGTTTCTAATATTTTTTGGATAAGACATACTTGAGCCTCTCTACAAGGAATCAGCAAGAAAAGTATGTAAAATATGTGAACTCTAATTTGAAGAGCGCATTAAGTTGTCTAATGTGTGCATTACAGGTTCTTGGTTGGCAACAAACAGCTGCAAAGATTGGAATGCAACGTTGTGCTGCATCATCCCAATGGTTGAATGAGAGAATCTCTCTTGCAAGATATGCCCATGTAACATCTTTTTCCTCAATCAAATTCTTTATTTTTAAGAGCGTTGATATGAATCTTACTTTTCGAATCATATTTCTGCAGGTACCATTAGGAAATTTTGAACTTGATTGGCTAATTTTTACAGCAGATATATTTTTTTCAAGAGCACTACACGATCAACAGCAGGTTTTTTATTTTTAATTTTTTTTATCCAAGTCTGTGCTGTTTTATACTTTCCACGTTGAATCCTTGTTGGCTTAAAGAATTTGGTTGATTGATTGAGAAGTTTTGAATAAATTTGGTAGGTACTTTGGATATCGGATGATGGTGTTCCAGATATAGGAGGCATTAACATGGAAGACGTGTGTTTTGTGGATGAGGTTTGTTACAAGTGGTACTTGAAATTTTATCCTATTACATTTTTCAGTAGTTATTTTTAGTTTTTGTTCCGCTAAGTCATACATAGATGGTGCTTGTAATCTGTGAAGTCTTGGCTATACTCCTTATTATGTTGTCCTTCGTTCAATGGGTTTGCGATTGGTTTCTTTGTAATAGGTCCAACAACCTGTTCTGACGTACCCTGGAGCATATAGAAAAGTTTCCGTGGAGCTGAAGGTTAAGTGTTTACACATTCCTTTTGTGATAAAAGTTTAAATGAGAGTAATTAAATATCTTTACCCAATCCATGCAGATCCACCATTTGGCGGTCAATGCCCTGCTGAAGAGCAGCCAAGTGAATGAAATGGAAGGAGGTAGTTTGTTTGGCTTTGAACATGATATGCAATATGGAGCCCAACTTTCTAATGAAGACGGTGGCTTTGACGAGGCTTCATCATCTGCGCCGACATTTCGTGTCCTGAAACAATTGATACAAAGGTGTCTTGCAGATGCTGTTACATCTGGAAATGTATATGCTGATGCAATTTTGCGGCATCTGTACCGATGGATTTGCAGGTTTCTGCTTGTTGGCTGATTTATTCTATTTTAAGTAAAATTTTGCTTGTTAACTATGTTCATTCGGTTTTTTTCTTTTTGATTGCAGCCCCCAATCAAGACTTCATGACCCTGCTCTTCATCGCTTACTCCACAAGGTATTCATGAATTTTTTTAGAAGCAAAAAAAAAAGAATCTTCTAGATAATTTAAAATCTATTTTTTTAATAAAAAGACATAGCAGGATAACCCTTCATTGCATTTTGCTTAAGAAAAGAAAAGAACTAGTCTTCACATAATGCCTTCCCGTAGTTATTTGTTGTATTAATAATTTGTGCTGTTTCAATGGACTGACCTACTCTTTGAAACGTCTTGTTATAATTGCTGTTGTTAGGTTATGCAAAAGGTGTTTGCTCTTTTGTTGGCTGAGCTACGAAAATTAGGTGCCACCATTATATTTGCAAACTTCTCAAAAATTATTATAGACACGGGAAGGTTTGATCTCCAGGCTGCTAAAGCATATTGTGATAGCTTGCTGAAAACAGTGCAAACAAGGTTGTTCTTCTCTTGTAGGGAGTTTATCTTTCATAAAACATACGTAGTTTGTATTCTTTTTTTCCTTATTATTTTTCCTTTTATCTAGGGATCTGTTTGAGTGGATTGAATTGGAACCGTTACAGTTCTGGCACTCCCTGTTGTTTATGGATCAGGTTTGATGACGTCATATTTCAATGCGCATGCTTCACTTGGTTCTTGTCATGAGTCTTCCCTCCCCACTCGGCTGCCTTCTTAATTTCTTTTTTTTTTTTTTTTCCCCTTTCTTTTTCATATTTCATTTTCATCTTTTTCCCCCTTTTCGTTTCTGGTGTGGGTGGAAATGTTCCCTGGTACCAAATGTAACAGAACTTCCGGCATATACTTTACAGCCTTTTCAAATTGCATTGGCTAAAATGAATTTTCTGACATTTTGTTTTATTCAAACTGATTATGTAATGTGCTTTTAATTATTCAAAATCAATTTTTATATAATAAAATTGCATTTAAAAGTATAAAATCAAGCACTAAGTTAGTTTTGAATGATTAAAGACACGTTTTAGAGTAATTTTGAATATGACATAAGTAATTTTTTAAAGCGCTTTTTATTTATTAAGATTTTTTATTTAAAAGAAACACTTTTGATCACCTAAAACCATTCAATAAGTTACACTAAATGTCCCTTCTATTTTAGTTTAACTACGGTGGAATCCCAGCAAAAGATGATGAGAGCACAGATATTGAATCTCAAGTTGATATAGTGGCCAACTGGAACATTGCTGAATATCTACCCAAGAAGATTCAGGTAACTTTACTACTTGAGGCTTATTAGTTAACTCCTGTGCACCGTCAGTAGTGTGTAATATTTTCAGTTGAAGACAGTACAGTCAAATCTTACAGTTAATTTCTTCAGGATAAAATGGCCTCTGAATGTTTCATTTGTCAACTCTTCTTCTGGACATTGCAGGATCACTTCGTTTTTATCATCTCTCAATTTTTGTATATTCCATGGAATTATGCAACCAAACAAGCTGAAGCAAGAGCATCATTGCCGCTTGGTGACACATGTACCCCATCTATTACAGTTGCAGCTGCTGAATCGTTTGAATATCGTGTTACAGAACATCTCAAAGAGCAGGTATAAATACTCTTCTGCTGCAAGTATTCTCTTTATTTATTTTTTTTTTCTCAAAGTTTCTTAATGATATATTTATTGCGTTCATCTTCATTCTCAGCTAAGCTCTTACTTCAGCGACAAACTGTTGGGAATTGTTCGTGATATTGTTCTTCATATGAAAGGGATGGACAAAAACACCCAGGATATTTTACCAGATCAACCTTCGGGTAGCATACATAAAGGAGATGCTGCATTGGAATTCATTAAGCTCGTATGCGCTGTTTTGGCTCTTGATCAAAATGTCCTGCATGATGTTCTGGTATCACCATCTTAATTCAAGCTTCATTGTGTAGTACATTATTTTAAAATTTGAATTTACGAGGAGACTTTCCATGTGAAATAACTATTGGAGTATATATACCAAGTTGAACTTTTTATATTCTTTCAAGTAAATGTTACCATCCTCGTCTAAGAAAATAGTGGTTCTTTGCCTCCATCTTCCTTCAATGTTCATTATGGAGAAGTTGTGGTTATGTTTTTGTTGTCGGTCGCCACTGATGAAAGAGGAGAAAAAAATTATAGGACTGAAACAAGTGTCCTCTTTTTCACTCTAGATAAATGTTCTAGTTCTTAAGCTTTTCCATTCACTTCCATTTCCCTTATTGTGCATCATGTAACTTCAGTCCAAGTTGGCTTAGAACTGCATTTCATTCAGTGTGAATGATTGTCCTGTTAATGTTTTCCTTAATGTTTAGGTAATGAGGAAGAATTTACTGAAGTATGTTCGTGTAAGAGAGTTCGCACCAGAAGCAGAGTTTTCTGATCCATGCTCGTCCATAATCTTACCGAACGTTATTTGCAGGTATGCTAGTGATACTAACTTGCATCATAAATGGACAGCATCTTTCATTTTCACGGAGTAACATCTCTGAATCTGTTTCTACCTTGATCCCTTCTCAAACCCGAGTTTAAAGATTTTCGTCTTTGCAGTTGCAGCAAATGCTAAAATATTTTTCTTACCCTTTCTTTTGGTTCTGAGGGCAGCTATTGTGATGATTGTCGAGATTTGGACTTGTGCCGTGACTCGGCTTTACTAGCACAAGAATGGCGCTGTGCAGTGCCACAATGCGAACAACCATACAACCGAGAAGTGATGGAGAACGCTCTGCTTCAAATCGTGAGGCAGAGGGAGCGCCTCTATCACCTACAGGATCTGGTATGCGTTCGCTGCAAGCAAGTCAAAGCAGCTCATTTGTCAGAACAGTGTGCTTGTGCTGGCTCATTTCAATGCAAAGATGTGGAAGATTTTTTCAGCAAGATGAGGATTCTCCTCAACGTAGCCACTCGTCAAAAGTTCCAATTGTTGCAAGAGTTCACCTCCTGGATCTTAGAAGTCTCATAAATTGCTTAATAATAAGCTAGCCATCTAACGAGTTTATCCTAACCAATACACAAAGTGGCTCCCTGCTCAAACCACATTCCTGTAGTGATCACTACCCAGCTCGGCAGTCGCAACAAAGACTTGAGCTCTTCTTTTGAGCACATGCATAGCATAGTTGTATTTTATGATACTGTATATTACTACATAATGGATTATATGATATTGTACGATTAGTTTTTCTCTCATTTTTGTTAGCTTTCTCTCATTTTTGTTAGCTATTTAGTTCTAATCTTTTACATTTAAGTTTTTATGAATAGTAAAGTTGTATATAAATATTTATTGTTCCATAAATATTTATAATCTGTTTTCGACCCAACTTTAAGTATTTTCATTTGAATAGCTAGATTAAGGAAACTGATCGATTTGATTAATTACATTAATTTTTAATCCTTCAATAGTTAATTATTAAAAAGACGTTACTCATTTTATAGGTATCGAACTTTAGATGTTCGAAATTTGAATTTGATTTCTATACTATTTTGAGTGGTAAGAAATGATAGCATAACGGTACTTGCTAAATATGTCCATTTTATTGATTTTTACGTTTCACGTCCCTATTCAAAGGGTATTTTATGTTAGTTTCCATGGGACAAAAATGTTGGATTCTCATCGTGTGTGCAAGCCCGTACGACGAAAATGTTGGATTCACATCGTGCAAGACCATATGACAAAAATGTTGATCGTGCAAGCGAACTCAAATAATTACAACGACATTTTATTTTTGTATTATAAGCAACTTATTATTATATTAAATGATGAGGTGACAATGTTTAATTCATTGTGCCCTATGAAAAATTAAAAGAATTTTGTTCGTACAAGAACCTTGATAATTTTCTAAATGCTCGAAATTAAGACTTGGAAATTTGTTCGCGATAGGTGATGGCGCAAATGCTTTTGGAATTTCTCTGGTGAGTAATTTCTGGCTTTGGCCTTTGCAATCGCCATGGATTTCTTGCACGATGTTCGATTCGAGAGCACTCTTCTCTCTATCTCTTGCTTTTCTTCAAGTAACATTGACATATTCCTCTCCTTCTCTCGTGTTTCTCGCTCGGAAATGCGGTAGATTGATTATGTCATTTATTTTTTGTTCTCTTCTGTCGTTTCTTCCATTGCTAATCATGATTGTTGTGTGGTGTAAACTTGTTTAAATCAATGTCATTCCAGAATTTCTGTTGCGGTGATTCATAATTTCGACCTTAATGACAGCCAATACATCTTCTTGCTTTCAGATAAGAGCATCGAATTAATATTATTTTTATCTAGAAAGAATAAAAGAATATCATGCACTCAAAAACAATTCTCGATGGAGGGCGGGTTTCAGGGAAGGCTAGCGTTACGAAACAGATTTGGAGGTGTAATCATAATTCGATAAGCTGCGCATTGTTTTCGTTTCTGTCCAGTTTTCACAGCAGAGAGGGAATTTTAATTGACAGGAAAAACCTTAGGGATTCCTTAATTACAATTCTACTCCATTTCAATTTGTGTTCTAATTCTGAATCCAAACACTGCTCTCTCTCAAATTTAATCTTCCCATGTATTGTTGTTTTATAAGGTTTAGGGCATGAAAAATTATAGGATCGAGGAGACAACTACAATGTAGCTCATAGTTTTGCACTATTGGATGTAGCCAAAAACTGTTACAATAGCACCTCAAATTGAGGGTTTACTAAAGGCATGAAAAATTCGAATTCACATACTGTTATTACGAGAGAACCACATTTTCCACATTTTCCGAGGAGCATGAAAAAATTGCACTCTTTAATGGAGCCCATAATACTTCCAACGGTCTGATGCAGCTTTTGCAAGTGAGTCCAAAACTTTGTTCATGTTCTTATTTACGTAGTTCATTGATTTAGTGTTTGTTTCTCATAATTTTAGGACATTGCTAATTATTACAGCTCTCTCTCTCTCTCTCTTTCCTTTCTATGACATGCTGTGCCTGTCAATAACTTGATTGATGATGATAATCCATTACCTGTACATCAGTTATTTGATTCAGTTTTCATTCATAGTGGCATGAACTGTAAATTTTGAAGAATGTTGATGTCAAATAGATGATGGATCATGCTTAACTGCTGCTTGTAGCCTGCTTCACATTGTCCTCATCTCCCTCCATTTTTGCTTTTTTTCCCTCATGAACTCAATAAGTAGTACGATTAATCACTTATGCATCATCTTCATACCCTGTTTTCAAGTTTTTTTTTTTCATTTTTCCTTCCATTTTGAATCTAAAATGGCTTTGCCCATTCTTAAGGGATTGCTCCAAGATTATGTGCAGTCTCTGCTTAATGAGGTGACCAGCTTCTCAGTTCTTTCCTTTTCGTTTACACAAACACATATTTGTTATTAATTCAACAGTGTCATGTCTTGCAGAAGATCATTGATGAGAGGTTTTCTCAGATTCGAACAAAGCTTGAAGAGCCTGATTTTATTCAATTGATCAATGTGTATCTAAACGATGTTGAATCAAGATTATCTGAATTCAGTTGCTTCATGTAAACTTTCTTGTAGAACTTCATAAATGCATTTCATACCATTTTCCATTGTGGGCTAACAGCTTCAAACATGCAGTGATTCTGTGGACGTCAATTTCTCTAAGCTGAGTATGATGGCCCACAAAATAGAGGAGAAAAGCACCCGGTAATTCATCTTTACTTGGATATTTCAATATATATGTTCTTCTGCTGTTCATCTTTACTCTAATACAGCCTTTGTGAATCTGAGGGTTTATTTTTATTTATCTCTTGGCTTTATGTTTCTTGAGCATTTAGAAAATGGGTATGTGTCTATTTCAGCATTGGTGCACGCCACATGAAGCTAGCATCTATTCATCTCATCCAAGCTTGTGATAAAGAGGATCATAAACTGTGAGTAAAAAAGATCAAAGTTTTAGCCCAATGAATTTCTTCCCCCAAGTTCTTAATTTCACAGAGATTCATTCATTCATTCATTCATTCAAATCTCTTGTATAAATTCTGTTCTTCAGTGTCTCCCAATCTCTTTGTTGGATGAAGCATGAGTTCATCAATACTCGAAACAAGCTTCAGCCAGTTCTTCAGGTTTGATAACATCAATTCATTATCTGTTAAAAGTTTAGTGAATGTTTCTGGTAAAAAAAAAGCTTAAAGCTTTTGATTATTGCAGATGGAACAGAGGATTTTGAGGCTTATGAGCAAGCAAACATAGATGGGGCTTGTTTGGTTACATCTCATCGTTCATGTGTTTGTTTGTTTGTTTGAAATGAGCTTTGTTTTTATCTTCTTTTGGTTTTTTTTTCTTTTAATCTAATATCATTTTGGTATTAGTGCTCCTATTTGTAATATTATTATGAGCGAGTAAATGAAATTGTATCACGTTTTACCGTTTTAAATTCCAATTTTGAGGAATCTGATGATTGATAAACCACTTAAAATGGCTCGTCGAAATAATGACTCAAATTACTGTTTTAGCCTTGAATTATCGGTTACAGATATGCATAACGTCATCCATGATATAAAGGGTCTTAAGCATTTCTTAGTCCTCAAAAAAAAAAAAAAAAAAA
>NW_019272032.1:2624349-2642475 GCF_002738345.1 Cucurbita maxima | reverse complement strand
ATTTCTTAGTCCTCAAAAAAAAAAAAAAAAAAAAATTATAACATAGTTTTTGTTGTTTAAAATTAAAATTTTCAAAAATTTAAAATTATGTGTATATTTATATAGAGTTAATTTTATTATGAATTAATGTTAACATTCACCCGATTAAATTAAATGCGGCAAAAATCCTTAGCTACTCGACAGTTTCTCTCAGGCTCAAATCGTCTCGTACTCAACAGCTAATGGCCATGGCAGCGATCAACGGTGCTTCTATAATCTCACCGGCTTCAAATCCTTCATGGCGGAGATAAGAATGCGCTATGAGAGGAGAAAACTTTGAGCTAACAACTCGGTTAGGTGCTCTCGGACATTGGAAGGGTCCACCCAATGTATTACGGTGTCAAATGGCAAGTGCTCAACGGAATATGGCAGTCCAGCGGAGGAAGGGGGAGAATCGACTGTGACAATAGGGTAGAGGCTATGCTCCGATATGCCGACGCCGGACTTTCAACCTTCGATATGGCCGACCAGTGTACGTAATGCAGTGCGTTAGCGAACCAAAATCCACATATATTTAAAATTAAAATTATCTGTCAATGTTATCGTCTTCTTTTGGCTTTTGTTTCCTTGTGCATTTCGTTGTCTGTGCGTTTCGATCCATAAACAGCTTTATTGTAGCCACTTAGCCTCTGTGCATGTCACACTTTTTTGAAAATTCCCGGTTTGATTCCATTTTGTCCTCTCTTTCCTGGTGGATGTAGTACCGAAGGAGCTTTGTTTTTGGCGGCTTGTATTTTCATTCCTTAAGATAAACGCCTCAGTAGAATGTGGAAGATAAGGATAAATCAGCTTCTGGTGCGTGGACTACGAAAATCAGCAAATCAAGGATAAACTTAAGTGGCATCCTCTTCTTTGATTCACTTAGCTTCACACAGTTAAAATGACCTAGTTGAATCAATATTTTTTGAGATTCATGCTTATTTGAAGAAACATGTGCGTTTGCAAGGGAGATTACAGACTAGAAAATTGGAAATCCTCGTTTATATTCAATATTGCATATGCAGGCTTACAAAATGGGTGTCACCGTCGGTGAAGATGACTATTAGCTATGTCCGGGTGAGTATTAATATCTCACGAAAGAGAATGGATGTGTCTTCTTTTGATATGCTTCAATTCTACTGGAAAACAATTAACAGTTCTCTGTCATAACCTCATCTAATTCGAAGCTGTTCCCTAAGTTTGGTTGTGCTGATGTACACTTAGAACCCTCACGATGTGGCAGAAATATATTTTCTTTCTTATGGAACCTATAATGCACATTTTTCACAATGGATTCTCTCGTTCATACAGGAAAGCATTAGGCAAGGCTGTACTTCAATGCTGCTCTTGCCATCTTAGATTTGTGGAGTGAACTTTGAAAATTATAAGGCATGGATTTTTCTTGAAGGATCAATGAGAATCAATGAATTGAATCTATAATTTGACCATGGAACTCATCTAGGCAGTTATCAAGGTGCAGTTCCGACTTCCATTTCATTTTTTACTTGTCATACATATTGGATGTTGTAACGTAAACACTGTTTACTTCCTGTCATTTTTTTAGGAAAAGATGCATGGTGAATCGTCTATGTTTCCTTAGGAACCTCCTTAAAACTTCAAGTGTATCTAAACTTTTTTTTAACTTTTTATTTGGATTAGGTGGAATTATTCGAACCCTGGCTATCTAGATGCTCTCAAGCATCTCACTGATTTGAAAGAAAGAGTGTAAGTCTTGTTTATTTGAGCTCTTCGTTTATTAGTTGTCTGATCACCTTTTATTTATATATACATGTATATATATTACTTCAGCAAGTGGTGTATGGGTAAAATCAAGAAGGTTGCCTTGACAAATTGACACGGAAAGGTGGTTGAGGATTGTTGGGAGGAGTCCCAAGGATTGTTGGGAAAAGAGTCTGCGGAAAGGGATGATCATGAGTTTATAAGTAAGGAACACCATCTCAATTAGTACGTGGCTTTTTGGAAAACCAAAAGCAAAGTCATGAGAGCTTATGCTCAAAGTGGACAATATCATACCATTGTGGAGATCCGTGGTTGCTAACATGATATCAGAGTCATTCCCTTAATTTAACCATATCAATAAAATCATCGAATGTTAAACAAAAGAAGTTTGAGCCTCGAAGGTGTAGTAAAACTGACTCAACTGTCAAACAAAAGGTGTATTTTGTTCAAGGGCTCCAAAGAAGGAGTTGAGCCTCGATTAAGGGGAGATTGTTCAAGGGCTCTATAGACCTCAAGGGAGGTTCTATCATGTACTTTGTTCGAGGGGAGGATTGTTGGAGGAGCCCCATATTGACTAATTAAAGGGATGATCATAGGTTTACAAGTAAGAAATACTATCTTCATTAGTACGAGGTCTTTTGAGAAACGAAAAGTAAAACTACGAGAACTTATGCTCAAAGTAGATAATATCGTACTATTGTGGAAAATAATATCCCTGCACACAATTGACGCATATCTTCGATGAAACTTACCAGGTTCAACACTCTATCGTTGATATGAAGCCTCAAGAAAGGGTGGCAGAGGTAACTTATAACGTATCAATCTGTCTCCCTCAATTTCATTTTACCAATTATCCCTATTCATAACGTAGTTACTGTTCGCGTTTTCATATGATCTATAGCTTTTATTTGATTTTTCTACCCAAATTCCAATGTTTATTTAATGCATGATTCTTAATGCAGGTATGGATCTGTAATGGGTGGCCTACTTAATGATTCCTTTTGCTGGACCTTCATTAAATACTCCCTCCCTGCAAAAGTACAAAAGGGTATGATAAATTATCTTTTTTTTTTTTACCTTAATGATATTGATTATGTACCAAGCAGTTCGTCAATATAATGGAATTCTGAAATGAAATTAAATTGCATAGAGATTCTTGTCTTATTTTAGACTCATATTTAGCTGGAAAAATATTGACCAAGCAATTCGTGAATGGTGATGCTTTTTCTCAATGAAGAAGGTGGATGTGTGAGAAATCTTCTTTGATCTGTTATTTAACCTTATTAGACATTATGCATAGGGAGGATGGAGTTTGAAAGAGTTGTGAGATCTCGCGTACGTTAGAGTAGAGAACGAAACATTCATGATAAGGGTGTGAAAATTTATCATTGGTTGACGTGTTTTAAAATCGTGAGCCTGATTGCTATATGTAACAGGTCAAAGCACACGATATTTGGTAGCAATAGGCTTAGACTGTTACAAATGATATCAGGACTAGACACCGGATTGTGTGCCAGCGAGGACGCTGGGTCCCCAAGGAGGAGGATTGTGAGATCTCACCTCAGTTGGAGAAAAGAATGAAGCACTCCTTATAAACGTGCTTTTAAATTTATTGTCGATTAAAAAGGTAGATACCAAACAATATCACAAAGTTAAAACAATTGTTTGTTAGGTTTATCAGATATTGTCTGTTTTAGCAGTTAGTTTCACAATTTTAAAACGTAGATACTAAAGAGAGGTTTTCATATCTTTATAAGAAATATTTCGTTCCCTTTTCCAACCGATATAAGATCTCACAATCCACCTCTCTTGGGAGCTCAACGCCCTCACTAGCACACCGCCCGATGTCTTGCTCTAATACCACTTGTTACAGTCCAAACTCACCGCAAGCAGATATTGTCCGCTTTTGCCCTGCTTTTGCCCATTACATATCTCTGTCACTCTAACAGTTTTACAACCCGTCTACTATGAAAAGGATCTAGTCCTATTTCAACTATTGTCTTGCACCGTCTAGTGATGACTCTGAAACCATTTGTAATAGTGCAAGCTCATCACATATTGTCCACTCTGAGCTTTCTCTCAAAAAACACAGTAGGTTATTACCCCATGTGCAAATAGATAAGGCGATGACCTTCAAATGTATGATCACGAGTCATGTCGTTGGGTAAGACAAATTTTTGTGTCCGTCCATGTTTTTAATCTTCTTTTTTTTCTTTCCTTTTTCTTTCAAAAAAATATTCTCAAACTAAATAATATGGAGCAAAAATTATAAAATTTTCTTTTTCTTTTTTGTATAAATTATTACAATAATGAGAATGGAATAATTAAAACGACTAATAGATTTATTTCATTTCACGTTCATAAAATTTTCGTTTCGGTACAATATTTTATTCCCCCACACACTTTATGATAAACATAATTTAATTTTTAAAAATTTGTAAAGAGCAATTGATCGATAAAAATAAGTAATTTTATCTTTTTAGATAAAATTATGATTATCTGATGACATGTTTAACAAGTCCAGGAAAGTGAACGTTCATAAAGTAATCCTCCCAGTTGATATCTTTAGGATCCATAACAAATGCTTCATTTGTATCATTGTTTCGTATATCATTCCTTAATCTCTTCGTGTTCGTATCATCAAATCTGTACATACGAAAACAAACATTAAATTTATATCCTTTAATTTTTATTTGAACGCATAAACATATACTTACATAGCATTGAAGAAGAGATAGGGGCGATAAAGTTCGATGAGACGCATCACCAAATTGAACTTCCTCCTCATATCGACGTATTTGTCTTGAAAACAATGGCAAAATGCTATGTTTGCAAATTCGAGTCCCTACATAATTAAGCCCACTGCTAATAAATATGGGTTGTTTTGGCCCGTTACATATTATCGTCAGCCTCACAGTTTTAAAACGTGTCTACTAGAGAAAGATTTCTACATCCTTACAATGAATGTTTCGTTCCCCTCTCTAATCGATGTGAGATCTCACATAGAAATTTTTACCAGTGAGCTCGATGTGGCCGAGGATCGAGATTATATTTTCCATCTTATGGAGTTTGTATTGGTAAGAACGTACCTTGAGAAAAATTAAGTAGCGAATGGCTAGGTATCTATGAAACTTAGCCATACTGTTGAAGAGGGTAACTTTTTCGACCTTAATGGCTTTTCCGTTTTTGTCGATCAACGGTTTCTGAGTGAAATATTGATAACTAAAACGTTGAAGATCAATATGCGTCATGGAAGTTCTGGCTGAAGAACCCACGTGATAGATTGTTTGATTAGACAGCTGGTCTTCATGAGCTGCCATCGCCATGATCATCGTGTTTACCACTATATCGGCCGGAATCTGCATTTTTCTAAACTCGATCAATCTCACGCTCACGCCTTGCATTCAAATGGGTATTAGAAAAAAGTAAGAGCATACTCATCTCACCAAATCAAGGCTTGAATTGGCACCAGCAGCAAAGCATGTTAGCTTCCCTTTAGCATATCCAACAATAATGCTATCAATGGTCCTATCAAAATATGGCAATATTGTGGTTGTTTTAATGTACCCCAACTACTACAATTTCAAGACGTATTTTAAAAACGTGTACCTAACTCCCTCGATCCAACCCGGAAACGGTTCTTTGTAAGTACTCGTAACTATTGTTGGTCGAATGATGATCAGAGGTAGATCGTTTGTTAGGTTACCAATCGTCATTTCACCCATTGCCTTTGTGAATACGTACGTGTTCGGCCATCCATATAAATTTGCCCTAATCGTAAATAAAACAAAACAAAAAACTAGTTATTATAGTGTAACGGCCCAAATCCACCGCTAACAGATATTGTACTCTTTGGACTTTCCCTCTCGAACTTCCCCTCAAAATTTTTAAAATACGTCGGTTAGACGACAGAGATTTTCACACCCTTATAAGAAATGTTACCTTTCAAGACCCAAGTCTTTCATAGCTTGAGTTACAAGCTCCTCTGTAACGCCATTCTCTTTAAGCTGTTTTAATTTGTCCGCTACAATGGCTTGTTCTTCTTCAATGTCGAGCCCTTTGACGCCATTAAGAGACTCACCCATTTTATATGAACTTTCCAAAATAACTCCGTCCCTTTCTCCCGAAACATAAGCTTAAAAACCACAAATTTTCTTCCATTATTGAGTATCTAAAGTAAATTTCGAAACTAAAAATCGTTCGATACACTAACCAGTAGATACATGAACAAGAAGCTTCAAATTACGACATTCCTTTGCAAACCTTACGACATGTTCAGCTCCAATCGTATTAGTGCCAAGTGCTACATCGTACCTATCAAACACAAACAAACAACAACATTGTTTAAGACATTGAAACCATTTATGACACAACAAGGGTTCATACCTTTCATCGAAATTAGTAGTTGCAGCTAAATTTATAACTATTTCCACTTGATTCTTCATCTGGTCGACCCAAATGGAATCTTTCAATCCCATTTGCGAGAGCGAAATCTCTCCCGGCACCAAACAAATCTTTTCGGAAATTAAGGTATTTAGATTTGCACCCAATTTCTTCCTCAAAACTTGGAACAAATCCTTTTCAATCACCTGCAAAATCAATGGATTGTGGTCTTAAAAACAAGAAAACATGCAAAAACTGTCCCTGTTAGGATCCATACCTCATTATAGAAACGTTTTTTAGCTTCAGTTTCATCCGCTGCTCTTAATAACAGGTAGAGTTTCTTCACATTTGGTTGAATCCCAAGTATTTTCTCTACTAAAACTGCATTCAAATGGGTTTTTTTATGAACAATTCTTATCTCTCAGACAAAATTATTTGGATATTGGGTTTGTAATACTTACTTTTTGCTAGAAAACCAGTGGCTCCAGTGATCAAAATGGTCTTATTCTCAAGAAACTCCATATGAGAGGCAGAGAGACAGAGAGACGCGGAGAGAGACGCGGAGAGAGATTATGAATATGAATTGACACACTAATTTAAACCCCATTGATTTGTATATATAGAAGGTGCCGATGATTTCAGGCACATGCTATTCATTTTTTTTATATAATTAAAACGGTTCGATATCAAAAAATGTAAACATGGATATCAATATAAAAGCCGATCATTAGCAATAGGCTTAAGTTGTTACAAATGATATCAAAATCAGACACAAGGTATGAGAACCTCTCCTTAATAGACACGTTTTAAAATCATGAAATTAAGGATAATATATAACCGATTTAAACAGACCATATCTAATAGTAGCACGCTTCCACTAAAAATTTAAAAAAAAAAATTAGTATTCATCTCATACAACCATTTCACTAAAGAATAAATAATGTATATAATATAACTCATTTTAAATATATTAAATTTTATAGTTTCATATTTACAATCTATTTTTTAAAATTTTAAAATATTTTAAGTTAATAAATAATTAACACAAATTTTATTAAAATCTTTTTTTAAAATCTAATCCATTCCATTGGTATGTTTTGAAAGTGAAGCTAATTATTCCATTCTTATTATTTGATGATGAAATTAAAAGTTTACATTTTTATTTAATTTCAAAGGTTGATATTATATAAAAAAAAAAATTATAAATATAAATAAATGGATAACAAAAAAGAGAGAACATTTAATTATTTTGAGTTTTTTTTTTTTTATAATTGAAAAGAAATATTGATTTTACATTTATTCTATATTGAATTTTCAGACATGTGAAGATATCGATGCAAAAAAAATAATATTTTTTAATAAATTTCATTTTTTTAATAGTTGATAAACCAAAATGGAAAATAATAACAAACAACAGGTAAGAGTGTCGAAGATATAATAATTAAAAAATACTTAAAATAAATTAGCGTTATTATCTATTAAGCATTTTTTTCCGAGCTCAATCATCAAAATTTAAATTTATTTAGCTTGGAATAATTTAGAAAAATTTTGTAAAAAAAATATACGAGCAACAACAAAATACGCTAAAATAACGAATAATATTTATTTTTAAAGGACTGGGCAGGTTCAATCAACACCAAACCACGAAGCCAACCATCTTTCCGTAGATACGTAATTACATCCATCCTCGTCTCATTTAATGCGTTTAATCTCTTAAATATAGTTACGTTTTGAACCATAAATTATGCACGATAGGATGATAAATGACCTGGTATTAGCGAAAAACGATCTATACGTAGAATCATAATTTAGGAACGAACGTACTTAAAAATTGATCAAATTAGCGTCCCTAACTAAATATTTGCAACTTGACAATTTAAAACAGACCTTTCAAGTACTTAAATATAAGGTCTCATACCAATGGAGTTAGTATTCCTTACTTATAAACTCATGATCATTCCCTAAATTAGCCGATGTGGGACTTTGATCATCTAACACCTCCCCTCGAACAAAGCACGCCTCTCCTTAATCGAGGCTCGACTCCTTTGGAGTCTTAGTCATTTTTTACTGCCTTCGTACGTTCGAGGAAGCTTGACTCCTTTGTTCGACATTTGAAGATTTGTCAATCTATTGATACAGCTAAGTTTAGGGCATGGCTCTCGAAAAATAATTTATTGGTGGTGATTTAAGGACAAAGTGAATAATTATGTGAATGTCGTAGAAGATTTGGTGGGTTTATCATAGTTTGCTGAACAAACACGTTATAATTTATGTGAGAGACACAAAATTGGTTGTCTTTTGTAGGGTTTTTGTTGTTTTAAAATGATAAAAATGTGTCTTTTTCTTTTAATTTGTTTATACGTTTCTCCTATAACCAAATCTCACCGAATAATTTAAGATGTATAATTTATGTGTAACGTTTTATGTCCAAGATTCAGATCATGATTCCAAATTTAGATTCAAAATTTGATGGCTTCAGCATTTTCGTGCATCATATGTGACAATGTTCACTTCCACAAATTAATATGAGTCTTTTCAGCATTCTTTGTCCTCACTCGTGTATTCTCCGAGAAAGATACACGTGTTTAATTGTGGAGTTCCTATGATTGAGCTACCAAAGAGAAAGATACACGTGTTTGACGATTACTTCTTTAAAGAGAAAAATTGTCAACAAAAAAAGATTCTAAATAATATTTTTAAAAGAAGTCTTATATGGATAAAATATTAGATGAGAAGTCGATTGTGAAAATAGTTGGATTATTGGTGAAAGAAAATAATAAAATAATACTTTGATAATATTGGAAGATAAAAGATTTGTATTTTATTTTCTTTTTTTTAATTTATTGTTTACAATTAAGTGTAACCGTAACCATCCACCGCTATCAGATATTGTTTTCTTTGGGTTTTTCCTTTCAGATTTCCCTTTAAGATTTTAAAAACGTGTCTGCTCGGGGAAGGATTCCACACCCTTTACTTATAAATGGTGTTTTTGTTCTCCTCCCAACTAATGTAAGATATCCCGTAACAAAACTTTAGAAATACATATTTATTCAAAAGCCAAAAAAGAAATATATATTTCTATTAATTAAGTTTTGAAACGGTGAACGGCTTAACTCGTGTAGACTATTAACCCTAACTATAAAAATTAGGGTGGGTTAAATTCTTTTTTAGTGTAGGGTTGAGTTGAATTTTTGAAAACCATAAGTTTAGTTCGGTTTTCGGTTAACAATTTTTTGTATCAGATGATTCAAAAATAAATTTACAATCCTACCCTACTTTAAAAAGAAAAAAATTAATAATATTTAGCGTTTAAAACTAAGGTTAGTGATGAGTTTTACGAGATTTTAATTAATAATATAATATATAGAGATAATTAGAAATAAGTTATGTAAAATTATTTTTATATTCATGAATGTAAACTTTTTAAAGTAATTTAAAATGTGTTTAGTTGACGCATTCCATCAACTTTTTACCTAATATAATATTGTATCATACCAAATTATATAAATTAAATTTATTTTTTTTTTTTTTTTTGGTAGTTTTATTGTCTTTACTGTTCTTAGGTGGCCTAATATCGTAGCTTACCAAATTATACGAACATGTTTGTTTAGTCAAATATAACATTAAAATTAAAATTAAAATTTAGGTAAAATTAAAGGTATGGTTGAAGCTAGAGTCCAAATGAGTTAAAACTTTTTTCATATTAAATAATTTTTTAATATTTTTTATTTGTTTTTCTTCGTTTTTTTTTTCAAACTATAACGAAAATAATTAAATTTTTAAGTTTTAATATTTGTCATTAATTGTAATCTACAAATTAAATTAAAATCTAATTAGTTTAAATTATTTTAATAATTTGACTAAATAAAAACAAATTAATTATCTAAAATTCACTAATAAAATGGTCAAAAATAATTTTTAAAAAAAAATCAAACAGAGATATTATTTATTTACATAAAATTTTGATAACATTCGCGTGCTATACCAAACATAATTATTTTTTATTTAAAAATAACTCGTTCGACATCTCGAGCAAAACCTCTCACGAAAGGAGACCTTCAAAATTTCCAGCACCCCAACAAGGTCTTCTTCCTATGTTAATAAACCTGCAATGTCTTCACATCCTCCAAATAGCTTTGCTCCCTGCTAATACTATATACCCTTTTCCCTGCTTTAAGCACATAATGGAAGCTGGAAAGTAAAAGAAGTAGACAACAAGCAGCAGGTTAATGCCATTGCGGCTCGACTAAAAGCTTCATTAGCTGATCGATGATGTCGAAGCCAGTTTCAGAAGGAAGCACGGTTCTTGATATATATCTAGAAGTTTTAATACGCATACGAACGTATGAGACTCCGATATTTAACACAACTATGATACAAATGTTTGTAGCTAAATTTCGTCTCAATTGCAGGGACCTTAGTAGGTTGCCCTTGGGCTGTACTGATGTCTTTAGACTCGGGAATCTATGTCATACCGATATATGGTAATAAAAGTGGCTCTGAGTTATTTAGATTACAAATGTAGATTAAAGAGAAGTTAAATGGAAAAGGGTTATCACTTCTAGCCACCACCCTAAGAATCAACTCTTGAATTAGAACTATTACTTCAGACAGGTGATACTACAGAAAGAATGTCCGGGATGGAAACCTTTTCCTATGCATATATGTATAGGGGACTGGTAAGCACGATCGATCGAGAACGAACCTGAAGAACGTAACTTGGTGTGATACACATGCTGCTTAATCGATGTCAGTTGCGGGATCTAGTTATGAATGTGATGTGATGAACTGTTGGGTCAATAAGAACGTCAGCTTTTCGCTTCCGAAGGAACTAGATCCTCAACCGACTCGCCCACATGAACCTGACCTAGAGGTGGAGCAAAACTTGTTGGAACCATTACCAATTTGGAGGAAGGCTTTGGATGAGTAACTGTGGGATCAGTATCCATTTTCTCGGCTTGCTGTGGAGCAGATTGCTCATGACATGGTACCCGAACGCTTGATGTTGACGGAAGGGAATCTTTTGGCTCGACATTTTCATACTCAGAGAGAAGATCCATGAATTCGTTGAGCAGTCGCTGGACTTTTCTATTTGATGCCATGGCCGGAAGGATATCTTCTCTTAGAAGTTTGTGCTTTCTCATACCCTGCATAATAAATGTAAGTCCGTGAGTATCATAAACTTCTTAGACACCAAATTCCTCATCAAGGCAGCCCCTAAGAACAGTAGTATGATGATATCTACATTGTGCTACATAACTAGTTCCAAATGCAAAAGATTTCGAGCCTCGACTTCGATGATTTAGATTTAAGCATAGAGAACGTACTGAGTTAATCAGAAGAAACGCAGAAAGGCATCATGTATGATTAAAAAGCCATTTTCAGGACAGGTTAAGGATGTCTTACAAGCACACAAGGATCCCAGGCAAGATTTTTTGTATCTGCCAATGCATCTCCAGCCATCCCAGTTGGCGGTCCTAGTAAACTCTCGCAAACCTCACGTAGTCGAGATTCATCTGCTTCTCTGTAACCAATGAAACAAGAACACCAAACACAGACATGTGAACTGAAATGCTGACATTTGCCATCAAAAGAGAGAAACTATAAGAAAATGTGCAAAAGCAAAAAAAAAAAAAAAAAAGTGTTAAATGTAAATCACCTTGCCAAAAAGCGTATGTATGATAGAAGCCATTGGCGATACTCGTTAGGTGACTTTAATGCTAGCGAGGATGCCATCTGAGTCTCTAGGTGAGCACGAGTCTGCATCCCATCGTCAGTGACCCTGGGATGAAGAAGCTAAACTCATAAACTCGACTTCAAGATTATGTAAATAAGATCAGGAAACTAACTAGGAACCTATCAGAATCAGAACAATAAGAAATTGAAAAACCCATCTTCCTTCCAACTCATTCATGCGACATTAAGAATCAAACATGTTGAGATCAACATCGCGATCGTGAAAATGAATCATCTCTGTTCCGGAAAATGTGAAAACAAACCAGAAGCCAAGTTTTTAAAGCTTCAGAACTATATGTTGAAAAGAAAGAACAGACCTACTCCAACCTGGCTTTCTAGCTAAGTATTTCCTGATATCAACCTGCAGTGCAGCAAGTTCTCCGCTCTGAATTGACCCCAAGTTCCAAGAGCTGGAAAAATTCGATGCAGGGAAACAGTCGTCTGCTACTCTCAGCCAACACATAAGGCTAGTGTCGAAGAGAAAAGCATGGCGAGAGGCCAAAAGAACTAGAGGAGAACCAGATTTTGACAGCTTGGCAGATATAACTTTAATTGTGCCTGAAAGAGTGGAAGGATAAACCCTACAATCAGAAGGCATATTTCTACTGGAAGCAATAGAAAACACGAGAAAAGAAAACTAAAAAGAAACTTTGACATTAGCTTGCTGCTAGGGTACAATAACATTCCTAGATCAAAAGAATTCAAATGTTGAATGTTACCAGAATCTTTTGTAGATGAGTCAGGGTTCAAAGGAATTAATGATGCCAGCGAGTCGTGAAGGAGACAACTGCGGTTAAACAGATCCCATACGTACAAGGAACCTTTCCTAGTCACCAGCAACAATTTCCAGGAATCATCACAATCAATAAATGTAGCAGCAGATCCCATCATCATGGTAGGCATAGAACGTCTACCACACTTTGTATAAACCTACTCAAAAATAATAACATGTAGCCAAATTTGAAGCTTATATAATGGCATAGTACTGTATTATTATGTTAAACTTAATTTACTTCTGGCAGCTTAGAGTAATACGACTTCAATTAATTGACTCATCTAATGCTGCATTAAACATCTGCTCTGTTGCCAAGAATGTAAAAATCAAATAGCCAGTAACTACCTGTATGCATCCATCTTCACACCCTACTGCCCAGAAATTTGCATTTCCAGCCAAAACAGTGACTTTCCCTGAGACCCTATCAGACCACAGAGTTCTAGATCCCTTAGTACAAGAAATAACTGTTTCTTTCAACATTGATGCATTTCCGGCCCCGATAGTGTCATTAGCAGCATGCTCCTTTGGTCGAGCTTCCAAGAAAATTGGCTTGGTATGTTCCCCTTCTTTCTTATCAAGCACCCTAATTGACAGTACAGAACTACAGGTAGCCAATGAACTTGACGACGTCTTCAAATTCCCAGAAGAATCCACCATCATGTTTGCATCTCTACCTGAAGAGAGAGGAACCTTCTCGATGACTAAACTATCAGTGATTGTTGCTCGAGCAGTGACCCCTGGACGCTTCTTTAAATCAGTATGTTGGCTGGGCATTCCCCTCGCAGAGATTTCCCTTAAACATTCAGGGGAAACCACACCATTATTCTCCATTTTTTGGTCAGATGACATAGAAGGGAAATCAAGTGCATTGCTACTCTGAATCCCACCAGACTTGTTCTCCAGCGGGACAGACATTCCAACTGCTTCTGGAATAATTCTCTTTCTTCCATCAGGCCTTCTATACTCTCTTTGCTTGACAGGACTAGAAACCTTCAGGGAAGCTGATGATACCTTATTTAAACCATCCCCACTAGCTCCCCCGCCCCCACCAGCTCCCCCGCTCTTCTTTGACTCATCAACTTGAGCCTCCAAAGTCTTTGAGGCATCCCTCGCATCAATTGAAGATTTTGCATGCGTCAGATTTTGTTGAGGTTCCAAAACCACTTTCTTGCTCGGGACTTGCCTTAATGAAGCTGCTTCAAGCATCAGCTGAGCTGGAGTTTCAGCTAAATTCACTTGCCGACCTCTAACATCACCATAACGACTTCTTTTTATCTCATCAAGTTCTGAATCCGGCAACCTCTGTCCAATTTCTTTCACCTCAAAATGGAAAGTCGCAACTGACCCATCCAAGGAACATGCAAAGAGTGAATATCCATCAGGACTCCTGCTCCAATATGAAAATTTGAAAATTATGGTTAGTAACAAATGAAGGTCATAGGTGATAAAACGTAAACAAGATGTAAAGCAATTAAACGGTGTAGGCATATTTTCAGAATCATACCAAGATAAATCAACAACACTTTGAGTAAAGAAATGTTTGGCAACAAAAAGAGGTCGAGGACTTGCTGTCGTCCATACAGTTATTGTGCGATCCTGACTCCCAATTGCAATCACATTATATGATGTGGATTCTTTGCCTTCAACCTTCGAAGCTCCATTTGTCCACCCAACAGGAACAGCCTTCATCTCATTAGCATTAGTTAAATTCCTTCGAAACATAGAATGATTGAATTTCACAACAATAACAGGAGCATTGTGTCCTAGGAAATCAAATGTGGCAGACCATTCCCCCCTCTCCAAAACTGGTGCAGAATGCCTGGGCTTCTGAAAACCATGAGTGGTAGTGATGAAATGTCCACAAGGAGACCATCCTAAACGCCGGAAAAACGTAGATCCAAGCTGGAAAAGAAAAACCACAAGAACATAAATATATTCTGAAATTATAACATTTTAAAAAAAAGAACCCAGAGATAAAATGAACAAACATACGGATTTTGTCCAGTGGCCATCAGTTCGGTGAACAAGGCTCCAGTCGCTTGTTCTCCATATAATAACCGTCTTATCATCCGATTGACTGGCTATGAAAGAGCCTATGGGATCCCAGGCAACTCCTTTGACAAGGCTAGAGTGGCCCCTCAAAACAGCTGTACAAATACCATTGCTCATTTTCCATATGTGGACTGTGTTGTCTAAACTCCCACTCGCTAAGAGCGAGTCATCTGGAGACCAGTTAAGATCCACCTACTTCATGCATTGAAATATAACTCCCAGGTTAGATGCCATCAATAAGTAACACGTTCATCACTCAGTATAATACTTAAATATATAAATAAGCAAATTAGAAACTATTACAAACCTACAACAGCAAGCAGTTTGATCTTTTTACAAGGAGACATAAGGTGCTTGATTCTCCCAATCTTATTTTTTTAAAAATACTGACTAAATAAATTCAATCAAACATATGAAGTACCACATAAAAGTCAGAAGCTAAATCATTACCACGTCAGCTGTGTGCCCCCTCAAAGTCATAGCAACTTTCCAGTTCTCGATATCTGGGGGCTCCCCACTACCAAATTCAGTGGTCCCTGAACCAGGTTTCTTTTCATGAACAAGAATTGTTTGATCATCAGACCCTGATGCCACATAACGACCATGCTTAGCCCATCTAACACAATTAACTGACCCAAAGTGATCACGAAGAGTAGCAAGAAGCCTTTGATTAGAATCATCGCCCTTTAAGTTCCTACCAACAGATTTCACATTCCATATCCGAACCTGCAGAAGTACAACATGTAGTAAAAGTGATATTTTTCCTCGCATAATTGAATTCAATTAGGAAACTTTATGAATAGCAGAAAAATTAGGTTTTTATTTTTCTTTTTCTTTTTTTCTTTTTTGTTAATTACACTACAAGACAGTAATCACATAACACGACCAACACCACAACAAAAATAATAAATCCTAACTTGCTAGCATGCTTCAATGCAATTGTACTCTTGTACATCATAACTTGAGGCACATACATGCGGAAGCTCTCATAAGGACTTTTAAGAAGCAAACTCTGGCTATTCAACTCATAATCCTATGATAATAAAAAAGGAGTTAAAAACTAGTGTGGAGTGGGGCTTCCATCACCTAAAAGGTATCAAGTGCCCCTCATCTAGAACTGAGTATCGAACAAGATGGCCAAGGGATCAGACCACAACTAGTCATATGAAGTAAACAAATTTGGATGTTTAAGAGAAGGGGAAAAGATTTGGATTCAAACGGCCAACGTCTTATGGAAACTCTCATAAGGACTTTTCAGAAGCACTCTCTGACTATTCATCTCATAATCCTATGACCAATCAGAATTACCTCCTCGGATCCATAATTGCCTCATTGGAGTTCAAAATTAGTGTCGAGAGGGGCTTCCAACACATAAAGGTATCAAGTGCCCCTCATCTAGAACCGAGATTTAGATTTAGATTCAAAAGGCCAACCTCTGTTTTAAAGTACCAATGGGAGCATAAAGATATGAACTTTCCTATATAGATTCATTCCTTCATCCTAAAAACCCGAAATAAGCAATTACCATTAACATGTAATGTACTTTTTTCTGACAGAAGTAAGACTACAAAAGAAAAAGGAAACAAAATTCAAGAATTTCATACGATTTTATACAATCTAGACTATTCTTATCAACTATAAACTAATGGGAAAGAGAGAGTGTGCCACTACATCAGCGTTCAATTGGTAAAACAATATACATTTTTCTCAGCACCCATTTAAACACCCATATTAGCCCCATTCTTGTAGTCCCCCAAATGGAATAAAAAATGGCAAGAAAAAGTACCTTGTGGTCACCTCCTCCAGTAGCGAATCTCAGACCACCAGGTTGAACATCAATCGAGAAAATTTGCATGCCCTCATGCCTAACCCAACTAGGTTTTTCTGCAATCATTTCTAGGGCCGAACCCAACAACAACCCCTCCCGCCTCAGGCTGTTTCTTCCCAATTCATCGTTTTCCAACACCTTAACCCAATTCTAATCAATAAGAAAATGCATAAAAACAGAGCCATAACAGAACCCAAATTTCAAAAGAAAAAAGGGTACACAAAATTCTAGCCTTGCACGCGGTACTGTTAAGAACATACCGAATGCCGAAACAGAAACAAACAAAAAAAACAAAAAGAGAAAAACATCCAAACGCTTTCAGCTAAGAACAAAATTCCAGGCTAGAACTCTAGAATGCGGACCAGAAGAGCCCTGGTCCTAAACCCTAAAGTAAAAATCAGCCAAAACCCTAGGTCGAATAAACCCAGCAAATTGAGAGATAGAAAATGGGTAACCAAGCGAAGAGTAGCAAAAACGAAGAGATAAGAACTCGTTCCAACAGTCGGAGCTCCAAAACACCAGCGGCGTACGAAAATTAGACGCGTAGCTGAGAAGGGCAAAAGGTGGAACAAAACAAGCAAATCAGATGTTGAAAAAAGGGAAGAAAGCTTGGAAATTGCAGAGACATTGGGACATATTCGAATCAAAAGATGAATCGAAATGAAATGAAAAATTGAAAATCAATGAAACAGAAGGAATTAGCTTTTACGTTCTTCCGCTGCAAAATCTTTCCCTCGCATTCTTTCTTCCTACACTCCCCGCTTTTGCGCTAGCCAAACAAACGCAGCGCGCCCTCACCCATATTCTGAAATCGTTTCTTTACGGGAGCATCAGAATGTAGGTTTCGGCTGTGGTGGAATCAAAATCGTCCCTTTTTTTTTATTATTTTATTTTGTAAATTGCATAATAATACCTAAGAATTTAGATCCCAATTTGAGGAAGATAAAACTTTACTTAATTAGGGTAAGGTTATTTTGTTCATAACAATAATCTATTATTCATCATTCACCCACCTACAAAATAAATTTCATTTACAAATATTATTATTATTATAAAATATTTTTTAATTATGAGTTTAGTTATTAAACTTTCTTAGTTTTAAACAAATCATTTAGAATATTTTTTTAATTCAAAATCAAAATTTTATAAGATATTAAATTGGGAATTCAAATAATAAATTAAACCGGTAATTTTAAGTTCAAATAACCTATTATCTAAAAATATAAAATTCCGACACAAATGAAACATTTTAAAAGTTTAAAAACTTTTCATTAGATATGGATAATAAAAATATTGTATTTTCGCTTAAATGAAAAGTCTAATAAGTAAATAAGTATCTATGCTTTAAGTCTTTAATATTCTCTTATTTATTACTTGTGTGTCTATTATTTAGGCAGAATATCGCCACTAATTCTTACTAAAAAACTAAAAGAAATAGAGGAGACTAAACAGGAACAAAAGGGATCCACCAAAGAAGATACTTCTCCATCCCTTTTTTCAAAAGGAGGATCCAAACAAAATCAATGAGATCCAGTAAATGGATGATAAATTCCACTTTAAAGACATTGTCAAAAAAAAAAAAAAAAAAAAAAAA
>NW_019272032.1:2550814-2624290 GCF_002738345.1 Cucurbita maxima | reverse complement strand
AAAAAAAAAAAAAAAAAAAAAAAACAATTTATGAACCTTCTTACCCTCCAAATGGAAATAAAGAAGCAAATACGAACGAAAAAGATATCTTATGATTTGAAAAACCTCTTAGGATCATAAAAAATGTCAACAATTCATGATAGGGCAAAGGACATGCAAAAGATCAATTGTTCAAATTATTCAATTCGTTGAAACAATCATAAACAATGGTGCCAAACGGATGGATGAATGAATCTTAAACGTCAAATCTTCGAAAGCACAAAACAATTCATCTTTAAAATATCAACATTTTAAAAGCAAATTAGGATTTAATTATTTAAAGAAGGTTAAGGCATCCTGTAAAGTTCAAAATCGAAAATTTTCGTAATTTTAATTTAAAATAAGCTGTTTGAATTAGTAATTGAATAATTGAAATTAAGCAAAATAGGCGTATTATAAATTGGAAAAAAAAAGTATACAAAACATAAGAGAACAAAAGGAGAAAAGAAAACATTACTCCCATCATGAGTGTTAAGGATTGTGCAGCTAGTGGTTTTGTTGTACTAAACAAAAAATAAATAAAAGAAAAATAAACAGGAAAACTTTTACCAATCATAATATGGAATTTCACCTCAACCTGGTTGGTTCTTAAACGAAAGAGCAAACAGGACTATCTAAAATTTGAAAAGTTCTCAGAAGACTCGATATGCCTTTCCCATAGTACTCTTCAGGTACAAGCATCTCACCTGATGAACAAGAAAAAAACATCCAATCTCATAAGCCGATACAAGGACAAGGTTTCATTATGTGGAGAGCATTTGAAAACGTGTTACTATGTTCTTTAATAAAAATACGAAGGTGCTATTATAATCAAAGAACTAAAATGACATGGGGGGAAAGTATGCCAGTGACTTACGTTTTGCCAATTCTTTTTCAACAAGGAAACAAGGAAATTGACACTCATTTGAACGTTCTGAAAAACTTGCTTCTCCTCCATGGCAACGTTACCGACGGCAACACCCATGCAAAGAACCTTTTTCAGCTGAAATTTAACCATTGCCTTTGTCTCGTTGACTTTAGACTCAAGGGATTCTTGGTGAGTAACCAGGGTAGGGAACTTACCTGTAACGAAAACGTAAATGTCAATGTTAGTAAGAACTAAGAAAATATGACTTCCTTATGTGAGCTGTGTGAAACAAAACAGCATTTTCTAAAGAGAAGATTGGAATTCAATTTACAAACATGCAGTCTATCGAGAGCCTTTCAGATGCCACTAGCTTGCATCACCACGACGATAAAACTAACAAGAACTTACTAACTTGAGCCACAAGATCAAAAGGGTAAATTCCAGATGTCTAATAGTTCAGAACACTTGCCTGCCTTGTTGAGCCCAGGGCCCAGAAGACGGGGAATTTGCTTGATAACAGCTTCAGAAGCCAAAAAGGCATGATATTTCTTGGCAAGTTTCTTCACCAACTTCTTGTTCTTGTTTAGCTTCTTCAAACCTTCCACATCCATATAATCCATACCAATCTTCTCTGCCTAAAATAAGCATCCGCACATTTTAGTAAACAAATAGAGCTGACGTGCAACAGTTTAGGAATTTCTATTTACTATGCATGAAATGCCGAAGTATATCGTTTTCCACAACAAGTACGAAGTCACTAACAATGCTCATACAGAAATCAGCATCATGCCTATAAAACACAAATGGAAACGACTATAAGCTTATCATCCAGATCTAATTGCCGTTGAAAACTTCATATATATTCTTAAACACAGTAGCTAGTAGAATTGGGACATAAAATACAGCAAGCCTCACACAAAATAGTACT
Source organism: Cucurbita maxima (assembly GCF_002738345.1). Lineage (NCBI taxonomy): Eukaryota > Viridiplantae > Streptophyta > Magnoliopsida > Cucurbitales > Cucurbitaceae > Cucurbita > Cucurbita maxima. The sequence goes on along the minus strand of NW_019272032.1, from coordinate 2,622,476 downwards.
ATTAGAGTTGACAAGCTAGCCAAATCAGATTACCCAAAAATAAAGAGTCGTCTCTCCACACAGAAGAAAAAACAAGGACAACAGTAGCCGTACAAGACAACTGGAAAGGTTACGAGCACATAAAGCCTACCTCTTCAACGTGCAAAGCATCTCCAAGCATGCAAAGCTTCATCTTAGGGCGAGGGATATGGGGCAACTTCACTGATCCACTGAAACGCTTGTCCTTCTGAGGATCATAGTTCTTCAGTCCAATCTGAAGTTCAATAGTCTCAGTAAAGTTGCGCTTCTTTTCAGTGCTATCACCAAAGATAGATGAAATGGCTTCTCTCAACGCTTCACTCTGAAGTTTGCTGCAGATATAAACAAGCAAAACTACATTCAGTAAATTCAAAGAAACACGTAACGCAAACGATACAAACCAAAGCCTCCAATAAACAAAATTTCAATTTAGTATAAACGTATGAACAAGTATTGCAAACTCCAGAATTGGTAGAAACATGAACTCTTCAAAATATAGCCCAAGTAAATTCCTCGATGCAACTTCATAATTCCAAATCTTCCAGCAGAAAAGAAAGCAAACTAAATTTATAGCCACTGCATATAAATTCCTACGATGCAACTGCATACTTCCAAATCTTCCAGGAGAAAAGAATGCGAACTAAATTTATAGCCACGCATATAAATTCCTACGATGCAACTTCATACTTCCAAATCTTCCAGGAGAAAAGAACGCGAACTAAATTTATAGCCACGGCATATTTAACATAACCAGCAGCAGAAGCACTAATCAAAACCGTGTTCTAAAAGAAGATTCTGAACAGTAAATAAACTATAAGGAAAAACAGTTCGACATACCTCATTTTCGGAACCCTTTCTTTTCAAGGAGCAGCTACAGACTCACTGAAAAGAAGAAAAAAGGAACAAACCTAATCAAAATACGAAGTATACGAACAACCACACGAGTAAAAAATACAAGATAGAGATAAACAAGAACTGAATTTCAAATTAAGGAAGAACAAACAAGACGAAAAAAAATGCCGCAGCACAATAGAATTAAGTAGCAGTTTCGACAAAAATAAATCTCAGTTTGAAAGAGCGTAGATGCGTACCTGATGAGAAGAAGCTAAGCTAGGGTTTTTCGACGGCAGCTGATAATAGATATATAATGGAAGACCGAAGAGATGCGATCCAAAAAGAAGCCTCGGTGATAAACCTATGATAGGAGGACCGTAATTTTGCGAACACGACCATGGGCCGGGCTGTACGACCGTGTTCATATTGGGCCCATTATTGGCCCAAATTGTTGTCCAATGGGCCTTGAACATGAGCCTTGATGGGCTCGTTTTTCTACTATATGTATTTTACTTTCAAAATTTTATAATAAGCAATTAAACTTAAATAGATTCTCATATAATACGTAACTAACACGTGGCATAAATAATTATCAAATAATAATGTTTGCACACAAAATTTAAACTATATTATGTAATGGGTCAATCTGATCATTCGAAAATATTGTTCGTAGCACAACCGACCTTACTTTACTTATAAAATTATTACGATAATTAAAAAAAAAAATTGTAACGTATATTAGTGTTCCACTATAGTTCGTAAATATTTGATATTTGAATTTTATAATATTTTATTATTAATATAATTTGTAACGATAATTTTTTTTTCATATAGTTTAAAAAATGATTCATCTAATTCAATCTAGGTAAAAAAAAAAATTCAATTCAACCCGAATACAACCAAGTAAATAAATCACTCACGAGACAAGCCTAACTGTGGCCGTGAACTGGATCGGGGCTGCTCCGCTGCCCCTCCGCCGCAAGCGACGCCCTTGCCAACGCAATTCTGCCGGCAGTCAAGATTCTATCGAACGCCGAGTAGTCAATCCAGTCCTTTAGCAGCTCCTCTTTCCCCCATTTCTCCGGCACCATCACTTTCCCGGCCACCTCCTCCGGAATCCGCGGCCGAGCCACCAAGGGCGGCGGCTGCAGGGGTGTTGGGTTCGGAATCGGAGCAATTTGGTGGAACCATTTTCACTGATTTAGTGAACATTGGAACTGAGAAACAATAATTAAATAGAAGCGTTGTGTGTGGAGTTAGTGTACACGTCATCAAAAGGTTCCTTTTTTTTTTAATTAAAAAATATAATTTTCGTTGATATTTGAATGGTGATTGGATGAGTTAATTTATTATTTATTTATTTTTATTTATTTATTTTGTGGGGTGATTGATGCAATTGATTTGGGTGGGGTGGTTTACTTTTTTCTTTCTGTCGTATATTTTTTTTTAATTTAGTCATGTCAATAGAATCTTTCAGAATCAAAGAAGAGGAGGGTACATGCCTCGATGGAACACAGACGAACGAATGTTCGGGATGTCCTAGACTATTTGACTCATACGATCGATTCTTGATAGGTGCCTGAGCGAGTAGTGAGGGTCGATGACGACTTGGGATTGGAGATGATATTATGATACATGAACTATATTGTTGAGAATCTGAAGCAGAAGATGAGATGCAACGTTATATATGAGAGACTTTGACCTACATGACAAGACGATGATCACATAATTATCCAACCCAATTCAAATGGTTATGAAAATAAGCCTGAATTTTTTTTTTAATCTTATAATTATTATGCATTAAAATTTTCTAAAACGCTATAACTTTTAACCTAATTTCCATGTCTAGAAAAGTAATAATAATAAAATAAGCGGACCGTTACTAATTGAAAATAACCATATATATCGATAAAAATACAAAATTTGTAGATATTTTTATTAATTTATGCTACATTTTAATGTCACAATTGGACCCAATAAGCGAACAACAAGTAATGGAAGTTTACAAGGTACAACATTCGTCGAAGGAGGCTAAGGATGCTTTAACCCAAGGCGTCGACCAACTCCACTAGTCCTTGACGGAGACCATCGTCGACCGGCCAGTCATCCACAGTATAGACAACATCGTCTTAGCCATGGATAAACTCTCCAATCTTCGAGACTTTGTTCATCGGGTTATTACATTTTTTATATCTCAAAATTACGTGTTACAACGTTTTATGAAACGCTTCATACCCAGAATTTAGAATCTAGATTCGAGAGTCAATGGCTCCAACATTCTCTTGCAACATGACCATGTGAGCTATTGAAGACCATTCCGACAAATCAATATGAGATTTTTAGCATATTTTGTCTTCATTCAAATGTTTTATACGAAAATTATTAAAGTTCATAAGAACGCAAAGTCAAGGTAACCAAAATTGTCAACGAGCTTACACTAAACTAACGAAACAGTGTGGTTTTTAGGCAAACATTCAAATAGTTCACCGGCTTCCTCAGTGGTGGGTTGAGACATTTTTTTAAATTCAACAATGGTTCGAGTGGTAAAATTTTTAACCTAAATAATTATTTTTATAAGATAATAATAATAAAAAAAAAAACAAAGATAATAAAAACCCTATAGTTAATGATATATTAGTCTAATATATTTAGGACTCAAATTATGATTTTTTAAAATAAAATTAAATTTATAAATCCGCTCTTATTTATGAATTTTGTTATCTACTTTTTGCATGATTCTTTTTTTCGGAAAGAAACAAGTTAAATTTTGGAAACTAATAAAGATATCTCGTTGACAGATAATATAATCTCGAGATTCTGCTCAGTCAATTAAAAGAATCATTGTTTTTGACAGTATCATAGTCAGTTCTTAACTTAAACATATCAATAGAATCCTCAAATATCGAGTAAACGAGTTGTGAGATTTGAACGTGTAGTTCTAATAGATGTCGAACAAATCGTATACTTTGTTCAAGAGCTCGTGAAATAAGGTTGGTGACCACTATTTCTATTAACATGAGATGTTTTGGGAAAATTATTAGGGGATAATATCATATCAACTTTAAAAAGTTACCATATATATTTGTTTTATAAATAATAAAAATAAAAACATTAAAAAATATATAATAATAAATTTGGGATGAAAAATGGTATAATTTTATTTCACTTATAAGTATTTTTTTTTTTTTTTAACTTTTTAAAATTAAAAAATATAAATAATAAAAAACCGACAAATGAAAGTCAACGGGTGGAAAAGTTGTAACGGAAACACTTTTCTCCTGAAGTTACGTTACAGATTCTCAAAACAATCAATGTCAGAGAGTCACTGTCAGACCGTAAGAATGGTATTGGTCGGATTCATCGAGTTCGTGTGGTTTTGGCCGCAGCAGATTTGATCTCATACCTCGCCTGCCAATCATGTGCGTGCGCCCTCATGAACTTGAATTCAAATCCAACGGCTGAAATTAAAGGATGGTAACTGACTTTGTCCTTCTTGCCCTCGTACTTCGGAATTTGTTTACCCTCTCAGCTGAGGCAAAACCGTTGCATGTTGGATTCCACGTGTCGAACAAAAAAAAAAACTTTATTTGTTATTTTTCAATAAAAGGAATATAAAAAAATGGTCAGAGAATCGTCACGTTGCTATAATTTCAATTAAAATAATATATATATATATATGTAGAATACTATTTAAATTTTTAAAATTTATTTTCAACAATATATTATTATTAAATTTATCAAGACTTTTTTATATTTTTTTAATAAAAAAATTCTTAGAAATTAATTCCACTAATTTTTTTTAATTTCGATTTCATTTCGATTTCGATGTCACAAAAATAAATAATTATAATTATCAATTCAAGTAAGTTGTAATTATTTATTTTTAGATGGTTATAAATTTTGAGTAGAAGATACTTTTATTTACTTTAAACTTGCCGATTATAGGTTTGAACTATGAAAATTATATTTTTTTTTTTTTTAAATTTTTGTTTGATTGAGATACCTTGATTCATACCGTTTACTAACACCGGGCGCCGAAACGTACCTAAAATTAAATCCTACTTCCTTATATAAACAACACAAGTCTCTTTGTTTATTTATATGCTTCTCTCTTCCTCTTCATCCTCCTCTGATTCTTTTTTTTGTTTTTTTTGTTTAGCAATTTTCAGAATTTTTGATCCATTTCTCTGCAACTCCTACTGTTTGTTCTCAAAGGTAACATCACATCCATCGCTTTGAAACTCTGTTTCTGTTTTGGAACAATTTTCTATGATGATTTGTGGGTCAAGCTTTGCATGCAAGCTTTGAATTGGGTCTCTGTTTCAGTTTGAATCTGTTCATCATTGTTTGGTTTTACTTTCGCTGTTGGATTTGATTTCTTCCTTGAAATGGGTCTGTTTTCTTAGCTTTTGATTTCACTCACTGCTCAACAGGGAATCTGGAGGGAAGAATTTTCTTGGTGATTTTCTAGGCATCCAAACAGAGTATTTTGGTTTCATGTTTGAGAAATGGAGAATTCAGGAATTGAAAATATGGCGATTGGGCAAATGATGCCAGAAGCAGCAGCAGTAGCAGGAGCAGCAGCACAGCCGCCATCAAATGGAGTTTTAAGTGACAATTTCTTGTCTTCACTGAACAAAAACAACTCCATTTTACCTATACCAGTTGATGAAATTCAGTACAAAAGTGGGAAGAATTTTGGGTGTTTAGGCATGGATGAGATACTTTCCAATCTCTGGAATGTTGAAGGAACTCAAAACCAAATTCACTCACAAACCAATGAATTAAAGGAACCTCAAAATCTCCCTTTCATGGCTGCCAATACTAATAATTCAAGGCTAACCCTGCCTCACCAAGCCTCAGCAGAACAAACATACCCACAATGGCAGAAGTTCATGAACATTCAGCAGAATCCATGCTACAGCCAGCAGGGTTTAGGAGAACGGACATTGGAGGATTTCTTGGTGAAAGCTGGAATGGTTCAAGAATCATCATCTTCTTCAATGAAGCAGCTGCCATGCTCGATGGTGGATTTGGGGTTAGGGATGGGGGGAAACTTGGGGCAGAACATGTCTTATCATAATCATCAGAATGCTGCTATGAACTTTCCTGGGAATTTCTTTTCAACTAACCAAATGCTTACCCCATCAGTTGGTGTGGAGCCATCTGATAACAGCTCAATTCAGATATCTCAAAGCTTGACTGATTGGGGTGAGCATAGCAGAAAGAAGAGGATCATTAATAGGTCCCCAGAATTTGTGGTGCAGCGGAGGCAGCATAGGATGATCAAGAATCGGGAGTCAGCTGCTCGATCTCGGGCTAGAAAACAGGTTCTCATGCTTGTCTAATCATCATGATTCACTGATACATAGAGCAAACTGTAAGAGATTGTTAATATATAATGAACTAACTAGAGTCATGATCGTTGATTGCAGGCATACACAGTGGAGTTGGAAGCAGAACTGAATCAGCTGAAAGAAGAGAATGTAAAACTAAAGCAAACACTGGTGAAGTTTTCTTTTTCTAGCAACATTCAACATGCGTTATTACACTCATTCTCTTGACTTTCATTTCCTGATCTTAATAACATCAAATATGCAGATTGAATCTGAAATGGATAGACAGAAAGAGGCAAGCAATTCGAGTCGATTTTTTTGAGATTTTTCGAGTCGGTTTTATGAAGCTTTTAGGTATGAGATTATTGTGTTGTGTTGCAGATGATGCAGAGGAAGGAGCTGGAAAAGAGACAGAAGCCAACAGAGAGGTTGATGACAATGAGGAGGGCAGCAAGCATGGATTGGTGAAGAGGGGGAAGAGTATCTATTTTATCGGCATTGAGGAAAGTTTTATGTGTAAATGCTGAAAATTTTACAGCAAGTAATGGGTTTGGCCGAGACACTATTTTACAGCAAGGAACGGTTTTGTCTGAAACACCATATATTATAATTATAGGTAATGGTTGTGTCTGAAACACTTGTGATTTCATTACATAAGAAAGGTAGATACACATTTGATTCAACATTTTCAATGTTGGAGGTTCTACTTGTGATTGTGATTGTGATGTTCAGTATGTTCGGCCACACACTCAAACACACACTCAAACCTACCGCTAATAGATGTTGTCCTTTTTGAGTTTTTTCTTTTGAATTTTTCATCAAAGTTTATAAAACGCATCTATTAGTGAGGAGGTTGAACCTCGAAGAGGGGTGGACACGAGTCCCAAAAAGGGGTAGAATAGGGAGGTAGATACACATTTGATTCAACATTTTCAATGTTGGAGGTTCTACTTGTGATTGTGATGTTCAGTATGTGCGGTTACGCACTCAAGCCCATCCCTAATAAATATTGTCCTTGTTGAGTTTTTTCTTTCGAGTTTTTCATCAAAGTTTGTAAAACGCATCTACTAGTGAGGAGGTTAAGTCTCGAAGAGGGGTGGACACGAGTCCCGAAAGGGGGTAGAATAGGGATCTTACATCGATTGGAGAAGGGAACGAGTGTCAGCATCGGCCCTGAAGGGGGTGGATTGTGAGATCCCACCTCGGTTGGGAAGAAAACAAAGCATTCTTTATAAGAGTGTGGCTTCCTAACAAACGCGTTTTAAAAACGTTGAGGAAAAGTTCGGAAGAAAAACTCGAAAAATGGCAATATCTACTAGCGGTAGGCTTGGGCGTTCCATCCTAAATTAATTTGCAGGTATTACAGAAGAGACAGAGAAACAAAACTCAGTTTACATTCCACTACCTGTCAATAGCTAAGGCTTTCAAAAGGCATCCAATCGGACACGTGGTATTCACTTTGGTGCTCCATAACACATGGAATTCTACTAGTTTGACAGAGAAGTCAAGAACAAGCACGGACGTGTCTCTCTCGGAAGTTGTCACTATCACAAAGTTATGCAACGTTAAAGGAAATCCATGGAATGGTCTCTCTTTCAGCTATTTTCCAAACCTTAAACTTTAGTGCTTGAAGCTTCAAACTTGGATCTGATTGCTTTGCCTTTCACTGCCTTCTTTGTTGGGGAGTGCTTTATTTTTGCTGCTCTCTCATCTGTGTTCATTCAAAACAGAGAGAAAAACTGAAAGATGAAGGTTTGATCCTCTTAGCTTCTATATTATGTACTCAGATGCGCTTTCATTCGTTTCTATGAATCTCTAGCATTAATATTTCATGGGTTTGCTACTCATTTAACCAAATCAGTGTTCTTCTGATGTTTATGCGTCTGTCTTGTGTTTTCCAGCTTAATCATCTAACTAAGAACTAGTAGAAGTTCAAATCAAAATAACAACTAACATTGGTACCTGTAAATTCCATTAAGCTGTCGGCCAAATCCTTTGAGAAGTCCACCTGATGCAAAAATGGTGTTTCTGCAAGTACAGAAAGAACACAATTGAAAGTTCATAAAAGAAATGTCAGAACAGTTCAAGAAAATATTAGCTTGTAGAGATGGAAATGGTAGAGCTAATTTCTGTACAAATTTTGAAGGTTCATGAAAAGAGATCCCATTCTCACTCTCATGGTTCTGGTGAAGAAGAAAAGATAATGACAAGGAAACAAAAGGCAGAGAGCAAGACACATGAAAATGAACAATCACCTAAGAAAGTAAAGTCTGAAGACGAAAATGGACGCCTGAATTGCAAATCCGAATCCGATCTTGCAGACGAGTTTGAATCGTTCTGTAAAGCTACAAGAGAGAGTCTATCCATTGATCAAATGAAGGAGATTCTGCAAATGAATGACCAAGACTCCACTGGCCCTGACTATGAGGTTGCTTCTAAATGGTACTACCATTAATATAAACAACTGCAGCATAGGCTTTTCTTTATATCAGTGAATCATTCTTTTCGTGTATCGTTTGCTGAGTTGATCTCACATTGGCAGTCAAGACTTGCTGTTCTATGGTGCGCTAGAAGGTTGCCCAGTCTGTAGTGGCAACCTGGTATTTGATGGGAAACGCTATGCCTGCAATGGATTTCTAAGTGAATGGTCTACTTGTACCTTCAAAACCAAGGATCCACCTAGGAAAAATGAAACCAATAAGTTACCAGAATCAGTCTTGAATTCTCCCATTTCAGATGTAACACTCCATTTCCTGCACTTGTTTCTTCTTTTTCTAGATAGCCAGACATCATCGTACCAACAATTTTCTTAGTTGAACTCTGTTTGTTTATGGTGTAGTTGATAAAGAAGTATCAAAATCCAGGTCAACGTCCTAAGAGAAATCTTGGCCAATCAGATAAACCCTTCTCAGGAATGACAATTTCACTCTCTGGTCGTCTTTCGAGAACTCATGTAAGTCGATGGGTTGGGATTGACTAGCATGGCACAAGTTTTTATAGTGATGGCTAACAAGTTTGCAATGACTATTAACTCAGCATTACTGGAGAAAAGAAATTGAGAAGCATGGAGGGACTGTTAACAATTCCGTTATAGGTACATTCTCTTTGTTCTCATCAAGTCCTTGATTCTGTTCCCTCACTGTAATTGGTTGCGGTTTTAATGAACAAATCTTTGCAGGTGTCAGTTGTTTGGTTGTCTCTCCTGCCGAGAGAGAACGTGGCGGATCTTCCAAAGTTGCAGAAGCAGTGTGCGTTTCTTTCCTTCTATCCAAGATACATGCAGTTTCAGGGCTGTTTGGTTTTCAAATTTCATGGCTTATAATGTTCTCTTTTCCAGTGAAAGAGGAATACGGGTCGTTCGAGAAGCTTGGCTGCTTGATAGCATTGAGAAGCAAGAAGCTCAACCACTGGAAGCTTATGATATTGTAACAGATCTCACTGTCGAAGGCAAAGGGACCCCTTGGGACAAACAAGATCCATCTGAAGAGGCACTTGAATCCCTCACAGCTGAAGTACGAATATCATTTTGAACATACTGTAGATTAATATTTAGAGTTCTTACCGGTTACTTTCACGTGTGTTCTGCAGCTCAAATTATATGGAAAGAGAGGGGTTTACAAGGATACCAAATTACAAGAACAAGGTGGAGAGATATTTGAAAAGGATGGGATCTTGTACAATTGCGCCTTTTCGCTTTGCGATCAAGGCCGAGGACTTAATGAGTAGCATACCGAACTTCTACCCAGAAAGTTCTTATTCATTAATTTTTTCCGAGCTGATTCTAATTCACGAGCTATTGTTGTAGGTATTGTATTACTCAACTGATCAAAGTACCTGATAAGAAATTGCATCTGTTCTATAAGAAAGGAAAAGTTGGCGATGATCCCAACGCACAGGAAAGGCTGGAGGAATGGGAAAACGAGGAAAATGCTATAAAGGAGTTTGTGCGGCTGTTCGAGGAAATAACTGGAAATGAATTCGAGCCATGGGAAAGGGAGAAGAAGTTTGAGAAGAAACGATTGTCTTTCTATCCCATCGATATGGTATAATCCTAGTTTTTCAGTCATTTGTTCATGAGTTCGTCTGGCACATGATATTTGATTTTTTTTCCTTGTTTATGGCAATGGTTATACTTTATAGGATGATGGTGTGGATGTGAGACATGGAGGGCTTGGTCTTCGGCAGCTAGGAATCGCATCTGTTCACAGCAAGCTTGAGCCAGTGGTTGGCAACTTTATGAAGGTTTTGTGCAGCCAAGAGATTTACAAGTAAGACCTCTCTATAAAACGCTTTCCCTTCCTGCGCCATGAGATCTTACACCTTTGTCCTTCAACCCCAGGTATGCTCTTATGGAGATGGGACACGACCCTCCGGAATTCCCAATGGGAATGCTTTCTAATCTTCACTTGAAGAGATGTAAGCCCTATTGGCCCCTTCTCTTTTCTCCTCTTGTTTTTGTTTTTCTGCTCAGTGTAAAGAGGAAAACTCTTTCGCAGGCGAAGAGGTCCTTCTGGAATTCATAGAGAAAGTAAAATCAATGAAAGAGACGGGACTTAAGGCTGAAGCTGTTTGGACAGATTACAGTAATAGATGGTTCTCTCTCATGCACTCTACCAGACCTTTGATCTTCAAGGACTATCAAGAAATTGCAGAACATGTATGCCCCAATTAGGACCTTTCTACTATTGGTTGCAAACTTCCTTTTCTTTTTGGTTCATGTTATCTTAGCAGCTTAATTATCCAGGCTGCGGCTGTGTTGGAAAGCGTTCGAGATATAACAGTGGCTTCGCATCTTATTGGTGACATGAGTGGGTCTACCATTGACGACCCACTCTCGGATCGATATAAGAAACTGGGTGGTTCTATTTCCCTTCTGGAGAAGGATTCAGATGACTATAAAATGATTGTGAACTATCTAGAGAAAACGTACGAGCCTGTGAAAGTTGGAGATATTGTAAGAATTGATGTTCAATTGAATACTCGACAACATAATTCAGAGAATCTTGATTATTGAAGTTCGTGGTTTGAATGTGTTTTCCAGGAATATGGAGCGAGTGTTGACAACATTTTTTCTGTAGAATCAGCAGCTCTCCCCAGCTACGAAGAGATAAAGAAGCTACCAAATAAAGTCCTCTTGTGGTGTGGTGGGTTGGCTGAATCCTATTACTTACCCTCACTTCAGCGTTAATTGTTTCCATCTAAATTTCCTACTTTCTTGATAGGCACCCGGAGTTCGAATCTCTTGAGGCATTTGCACAAAGGCTTCTTGCCAGCAATATGCTCTCTTCCAGTCCCGGGTTACATGGTACTAGGCAATTGGAACATTGTAATATTTTCTTTTAAACATCAAAACGAACCTCAATATGGATTATCGTTTTGCTTTGCAGTTCGGCCGAGCAATTGTGTGCTGTGATGCTGCGGCAGAGGCAGCTAGATACGGTTTAACCGCCGTAGACAGGCCAGAAGGTTTTTTGGTCCTGGCTATTGTTTCTCTCGGGGAAGAGATAATAGAGAGAACAAGCCCACCTGAGGTAACCTATGAACTTGAATTTCTGGCGTCTTTGTACAGTTCTGGTGAAGGTTGAATTAACTAACAAGTGGTTGGGACAGGACACAAAATCATTAGAGGAGAAGAAGATGGGAGTGAAAGCATTGGGTAGGAAGAAGACAGACGAATCAGAACACTTTGTTTGGAAGGATGATATTAGAGTTCCATGTGGCACTTTGATCGCTTCAGAGCACAAAGATAGCCCTCTTGAATACAATGAGTATTCTGTCTACGATACCAAGCAGGTATGTGTCCTATGAACTGGTAATTTATTTTCCTCGAATGATATGTTTTCTAATATGGCAAGTCTCAAATAATCCATGCAAACATATGGTAAATCAAACCCCTTTTTTGGTTCCTATACCATGCAGGCGAGTATAAGGTTCTTGGTGAGGGTGAAGTACGAGGAGAAAGAGGTGGTGATGGACACGAAGGAATGAAGGGAAATTGAAGCAGATGTCGAAGCATGCCCTGCATATATCTCTACTGTCCCTTTTGTGCCTTTTTTGTACGGAGAGTTGATCACATCACAATGTAAATATAATCATCTCTAACCTGTTGTAGTGCTTCAGTTTCTGTGGTGCCTTTTCCATCGTCTTTCTTAGCTCAGCTTAGTTTCAATTAGGAAGTCTGCACGACAGTATGATGTTATAGGCCAAGGTCACCAAGTTTTGGTGTTACAAAGCTATAGTGTTCAACATTCGAGTAAATTTCCCTGATCCCTCCCCTTCCTATAAATGTGCGTGGGTATTAATATTGCTATACTCAATTCTTCACATCTATTCATGGTTGGTGTAAATTCGAAATCATTCTCGCTCAAAAATGTTACAAGTTGTAAATCATGCACCAAAATAAAATGTTTCCTTTGAGATCAGTCATAGGACAGCCTAAACGAACAACTATACACCAACAAAGAATGAAGCAAGTTATCTAATCAACAACGACAAGATCGAATTCACTTATATAAAACCGTGAGAGGTACCTTGAACTTGTCCGACAAGAAAGGTATTCTCTGTGGCCTAGCAATCAAATCGTAATAAAAATCATACTCTGCCTCATAATCATGCAGCCCTAATTCATTCTTCTGGTTTGTGTGATAATGATGCTTTGCTGAAGGCGATTTCCCAAATCCAAATATACTAACTTTGTCGCAAATTCCTATGGCCAACATGACGGCTTGCATACCAGAAGAATAGTGGAATAAAGGACCTTCGTGGGCTGAGCTCCATTCTTCCATCGACTTCCCTGTCACCTCCATAAAGCGTTTGACAGAGTAATATTTCACAATCCTAGAGCACAGAGCATCAAAATTCGGATCAGTAATCAGCAGCGGAGATTTGTGGGATTTGTTGCAGATAGTGTAGTCCATGAAATGTACAGGTTGACAAATGTACATGATTGTCGGCACGTTTGGCCCATAGGGGTGGCAGAAACACCCTTCTCTTCCGGCACAAAGGTGTAAGATGTTGCTATTGATGAAAGAAATGTTGGTTTTAGAGCCAACTTTGCTCTCATGATTATCTGTTCTTGCGTTGTTCAATCGAATAACAATCTCGTGGCTGTCAATCAGCTTCCCATAAGCACTGTTCAATAAGATTCCACTGTTCCCCACGACGGCACAAGCGGAATACTTTTTATCTGAACCGACAAAGCCATTCTGCCTGTCAATTGGGGCTTTGATGAGTCTTACCAGTTCCGGCATAATCTCCGTCGTGAGCTGTTTCTTTCTCACCCAGCTACTCAATGACCGCCTGAAATCCAACCAATGTCGGTAAAAGGCCGGCGAGCGGAACGTTACTGGAAAGCTATTCGAGGGCCTCGCTTTCTTGTCATAATGATTGAATCTTCGCCATGTAGCATAAGTCCTGTACGCCCTCGGGCCACCAAAGTTCGCCTCCAATAATTGATCTATATCTCGCTTCGACTGTCTCTCTCCCAAATCAACCGAAGCAAATTTCAGCAGTGTGGAATTGAACACGAATGCTGGTGGTCTCGAACCGATTACATAAGTTTCCAGCTCGAAAGAGCTGAGGCCGCGGCGGAAGATGAGGCGGCAGATGAGAGGCACAACAAATGAGATGAACAGCAACACACTGAACACCGGACGGACCGTACTCTTCATCGCGAGAGTGAAACCGCCGGACCGATTTGAGGTAATGCTAAATGAATGCGGGCATAGATTGCACAGATCTTGAACCAATACGTCTCAGATCCATTTCCAAAAAGTTCGCCATCCAATGAGATGATAAAGAAAACAGTTGTGATGCTTAAATTTTGAACTCGGAGAAAAATCCGAAAAGCGAGATTTATGTGAATGCAATCTCGTCGGTGGCGACATTAGAAAAGAGTAGGTAAGAAGCAAGAACCACAGATCCAAAGATCAAACGAGAATGATACCCTCAGGATTCCAAATCGGAGAAAGAACAGCAACACCAATGCAAAAAATTTCCTAATTAACTTCTGCTAGTAACTGAACTACGAATTATCCAGTTAGAACAGTATCGAAACCAAACAATTCACCATTTAAACGAAAACAAAAGCATTCTACTAAGTGTAAGTGACTGTTCAATAAATCATTAACGAAACCAAAAGATTCAAATCAGAGTCACAAACCCTAACATAAATCCGCCGGTTCCATTGACGAATTATGAGAATCAAAGAAAGCCACGAATCATTGGCATTGGCTTCCGGTCAGGATTCTCCCGTTGATCTCCCGGCCATTATTGCACCATTTTATATACACCAGAAATACTAATGTGCGGCGCAGTACATGGAAACAACCATACAAACAAGTCCACGTGGCTCTCTTTATTATGACATTACATCAGACGGTTCAGATCACGCCTCTGGCTCATCATGTATCACGAAATTCACACCGTATCAGTTCCCAAAGTTTTACAGCAAATCCAAGAAATTGTGGATTTTTTTAATACCCCAAATGGAATATAAACTATTCTTTTAAATTAAACTACGATTCCAATATGAGTTGACGTGGCACCTTATTATTGGATGGGCATGGTCTTTTTGGCGGTTTGTTTGGCAATTACGAGAAAGAGCGTGACACTAAACCTTATAATATAAGATTAATTAAATGTATTGTACATTTAATTTTTGATGGTAATTGGCTTAGAGAATATAATATAAGAGTATAGTATTCCCCGGACATATAATTTTGCGACAAAAACAATTATTTTTGTATTTTCTTTTCCTCTTTTGGCATAAGAAGACGGTCTACTCGAGAGTCAGTTCACTCCGGGAATATTGCTCCTTTCTTTTTCAGAAAAAGAATCAAATTTTACCTTATGTATCACTATCAGCTTTACGATTTTAAAACGTGTCTGTTATGGAAAAGTTTTCATACCCTTACAATAAATGTTTTGTTCTTCTCTCCAACCGATGTAGGATCGGCACACCTCTCGTTGTTTCGATTTGTGCATGTCATTCTTGCAATGGGGGCCTAGCGTTCTCGCTAACACACCTCTCAGTGTCTTGACTCTGATACCATTCTCGATTTATATGTGTCATCCTGATGCAGACTCATGCTAATCTTCTCTATATCGTCCCAATTTTATTGGATGTCCTCATTTGTAACAATCGAATCAATCGCTAGCAGATACTGTCAGCTTTGGCCCGTTACACATCGTTGTCATTCTCACGATTTTAAAACATGTTTTTTAGATAAAGGCTTCCACACCCTAAAAAGAATGTTTCGTTCCCCTCTCCAACCGATGTAAAATCTCACAATCCACAGGGACTCAGTGTCCTCACTGGCATGCCACCTCCTGGTGAGCCCAAATCCATACTAGCAAATATTGTCTATTTAGCCTCGTTAGGTATCGTCGTCAACCTAATAATAATTAAATGCATAGGAAATCAACGGAATGGACATTAAATTATTAGTTTTTATTTTTCCTTTTACATTATTTTCCAAAGAAAACATTTAAAATTTTAAGCAAATTAAAAAATAAAAATAGTTTAATTGAATAATTTATTATTTTAAGGACCTAATCACCCTTTTAAATACCATTTTGTAGGGCTACTGACTTTCACGGGAAACAAATTGAAATGTAGATCATATTATTGAATTTTTATACAACCATCAATATTTTTTGCGAATAGTCCCAACGCCGTCCCGTCGGCTGTCAATTCCACGCGCTGGCCCCACACCAAAGAAACTGAAAAGACCATTTTGTCCCTCTCTCTCTCTCCTCCCTTCAGATCCTCTGTAGTTTATCCCCTTTCACCACCGGATTGGCCTTCGCGATCTGATCCTTCCCCATCCCTTTGAAGTCAAATTCACACCCGTGTTGCTCCGGGTACCGGTGAGTCCCACAGTACACCATCCCGCACCTGCACTTGAACCCTGTCAATCCTAGGCGCCGCCTGCACGTCTTGCATCGGCTCGCCTGCTGCTGCGCCGGCGCCGGCGCCGGAGTTACATCTGCCGCCGCCTGCGCCTTCTCCTCAAAGGACTGGTTCGCTTCCAATGAAGCCGATTTGAAATTTAACAACGACGCGTCCGCAAAGGAGGATGACGCGATGGTGGCAGCGGCGGCGGATGTTAGGGTTTGGTTTAAGGCGAGTTTGGCGGAGGAGGATTGCTGTTCCTTCAACTGCAGATCTCGGTAGCACTTTGAGCAGAGATCTTGCGTCGCAGGACTCCCGAAGAATCCGCAGTTGTTAACGCAAAGCTTCGGCGCTTGGCATCTATGTTCTTCCGCCATTCTTTCCGGATCTCAATTCAACAACTCAATATCTATAAATCTACAACAACATAAATCAAACGAAAAAACAAATCAGATCCATCGATGAAAACAATCGAACTCCAAATCAAATTCACACGAACAAGAACACGACCTCTCCACAAATCCAGAAAATGAACAACATCAAACAAAAACACGAACAGAAATCTTCAGAGAAATACCTGTTTGCGATGATTCAAACAATCAGCAGACAATCGACAAAATAGCAGATCGAACCGAATACAATATGTTCCGAAAGAGAGAAACAAAGGAAGAAAGGAGAGGAATCGAAACGCTGGCTTTGAAGTAAAACAAAAGAATCTCCAAACCGATTATAATGGGAACGGCGATTGTGAGTTATTTGGAGATTCCTTTTCTGCGTGGTGGAAAGTTCCAGACAATTTCCTTTGCTGTTCTTCCTTCTTTCTTTTTCTTTCCTTTTCTTACTTTTTCCAAATTATCTCTCGTGATTGTTCCTGATAATTCAATTGCTTTTATATTTTCCTTTTACTCGTTCATTCTTTGAATTTTTTTTTTTTTTTTTTTTTTTTTCACTTCAATTTGCCACCAAACAAAACGCCGATTCCCTCTTTAAATACGCGTTTCGTTGGTTCAATGCCGTAATAGAAACTCCGCGTGAAAACCAATACACGGCTGTTAGTTGGCTGGCGATCCAAATCATCTAAAAATCGCCGAGCTTCTTCCCCAGGCGATCCAAATCGTCTAGAAATCGCCAAGCCTCTCCCCCCACCTTAGTCCGTCTTTTTAATATTTATCATAACAATTTATTTATTAATATTTATTAATTTTGGAGCATATTTAGGTATACTTTTAAGAACATGAAAATGTTGACTTTTATCTTTATTTTGACTTAAAATGTCAAAAATTCAACCAATCAGTGAGCGCCAAGTGTCGCAACCATATTATATGAGATTTAGATTTCCTACACCGTTGACTAGAATCTTTAGTCTCTGGTTGTATTGGTCTTGATCATTTTCCATCCCGTGTTTTTGTACTTGTAAAAGAGGTTCTTTTATCATTAACTTAACTATCTCCTGAGCTCGGATCAAACTCTCCATGAGATTCATAATTGTATTACTTATAGCTTTCTTGTTCGTAGACCGATAATATTACGAACAGTAAGAATCGACAAAACAGCTCAAACGTCTGTTGTAACATTTAGCAACAAAAAAATCTTTAACCCAATAAGTGTTATTGGAGATCGGATTTAATTTATTACCGTTCGAGCGTGCATTGTGTTAAACGAACACAACTCTCCACAATGATATGATATTGTCCACTTTGAGTACAAGCTCTCATGGCTTTGCTTTAGACTTCCCCAAAAAGCCTCAAACAAATGGAGATAATATTATTTGATTATAAACTCATGATCATTCCCTGAACTAGCCGATATGAGACTTTCATCCAACACATTGAATGTATGACATCTTTGTATGGAGAGCTTTCTATAGGAATTGGAAAACCCTTATTGGCTAAGGCTACCGCGACAGTGACTTATCGCTTATCGCTTTAAAATTACCTGAACCCTCTAATTCTCACACCACCTTTATTATGTCACATTAAATTTCATGCCAATGTGCTGTCTGAACATTTTTGTAGCTAACGTTCTTCGCCAAGTTCTCCATGTGGGAATCCTGTGGACCAAAGCAACCTAGCGTTGCCCAAATTACCATGCAAGAGTTAGCAGTAAAAAGTAAATGTTTGAATTTAGTGTTGAGTATTGTTGGAAGAGAAGTCCCACATTAGCTAATTAAGGGAAAAATCATGTATTTATAAATAAATAATATTATATTCATTGGCACAGACATTTTAGGGAAACTAAATTCTCTAAAAGTAAAGTCACGAGAGCTCATGCGGAGCAAAAGACAATATCATATTATTGTAGAGGGTCGTGGTCCTTCAAATTTAGCTCACCACATCTCCGAACATATTTTGATAAAGGCCTATAGTCAAGCTGAGATGGAAATCATAAATATATATATTTTTTCAAAAATACCTTCAGATAGTTAAAAAAAAAAAAAAAAAAAAATTAATACCTTCCAACTTAAAAATAATAATAATAAATACCTACAGAATCATATTTTAAAAATACTAATTAAATTTTAATAGTAACATTGAAATCCTTATCTTTATAAAAAAGGTATTTTTTTTTTTTTTTTTTACCGCGGATTAAAATATTAATATTAATTTATGAATATTTTTTAGTATTTTAAAATTAAAAAAAAAATTGTTTTTTTAAAATTTGTATGATTCCATCTAAGTTAAAAGTATTATTTGAAGGTAAGAAATATATTTACTAATTTAGTCTTTATTACAACCATTTGTAGTTTTCGACACGCTACTACTATTTGCTGAAGCGAGCCTAGCCTCCCACTGGCGCAACTCTTTTTTTGCTTTCAATTCATTCCCGTGGTTGTAAGGCTGAGTATTATTTTTCCATCGGAACACTCCGATTCAAGCTTCATCCTCCGATCTCCAGATAAAGATTTTTCGGTAAATTGTATATTTCTGTGGGAATTCATCGCTTGAAATCTAGGTTTTTAATTGTTTATATGCTTTGAGATTCCGAGAGTCAAAGGATCGATGTTCTAGGGTTTCCGTTTTCCGTGGGGAGACGATTTGCGATCGCGCTGTTTGAATTTATCTATGAAACTTGGTTGAAGTTACTCCAGAGATGTATAGCAATTTCAAGGAACAAGCTATCGAGTACGTGAAGCAGGCGGTACAGGAAGATAATGCTGGCAATTACGCGAAAGCCTTCCCACTGTATATGAACGCCTTGGAATACTTCAAAACTCATTTGAAGTATGAGAAGAATCCCAAGATTAAGGAAGCCATTACCCAGAAATTCACCGAGTATTTGCGCCGTGCCGAGGAGATACGTGCTGTGCTCGACGATGGCGGTCCAGGACCGGCTTCCAATGGGGATGCGGCGGTTGCGACTAAGCCCAAGACGAAGCCAAAGGATGGAGAAGGAGGAGATGGAGAAGATCCAGAACAGGCTAAGCTGCGAGCCGGTCTTAATTCCGCGATCATAAGGGAGAAGCCGGACGTCAAGTGGAACGATGTCGCTGGATTAGAAAGCGCCAAGCAGGCATTGCAAGAGGCGGTAATATTACCCGTGAAGTTCCCGCAGTTCTTTACTGGTGAGTTCCATTTAACTTCTTTCGATCTATTGTCATATTGATCTCTGTTGTTTGATTGCAATGATCTTAATCACGTCAGTAAAGTTGCGTTGCCTCGGGATTTCCTGCTTTTGAGTTTGATTTGATGTGTAATGATTACGACTATGCTGGATTGGAATGCTTGGTTGTCCTGTCTGTTCTCTAGCTTCAAGTTGAGAGGAGATCCCGGAGTTCCGATTTCTAGTTTAAGTATAACGGTGATTCTTATCCTAATAAACTGCTTGGATCCTATCCTTCTAATTACCCAATTTGACTTGAAATAAACTTGTGTAAAGAACGTGTTCTCATTTCCAGTTGTATTCTATTATGAAGGTTTCTGCTTACTTTTTAAATACTCTTGTCAAAGATCATCATCTAGTTTTATTCAGGTAAGAGGCGACCATGGAGAGCTTTCTTGTTATATGGACCTCCTGGAACTGGAAAATCATACTTGGCAAAGGCTGTTGCTACGGAGGCTGACTCAACATTTTTCAGGTAATGGTTCTTTGAGCCTATGGTCTGTTTAGTTATGATAAGTTTCTTCACTGCCCTAGCCGTTATCTTTTAAATGTTCTATGCAAGCATCTCTCAAGAATTTATGATTGAAAATTGGATGTCCTGTTGTTCAAATTCTTAATGGAAAGTTCCTGTTTCTTCATCATATATATTTTTTTTTGTGTAGTGTAATTAGTTGAAATTATTGTAATTTTTTAGTTTGATTTTTTTTTTTCAGTTTGTTAGTAATTGAATCAGTGGGCTAAAATCTTATTTGAACAGAGAGTTAATCTCTTTCATTAGCAAAACTTGAATAATAATGAGATTCTTGTTGGTAATTGTTGAGAGTTTTAGACTGTTAGATGGGACCATCTCTTTTGCTTGGCAGGAAAGTTTCAAGGAAAATATGACTGAAGGTAAAGTAACGAAAAAAGAAGTTTACTATACAAAGTTGTTTAGAGAAGTAGCAATTTAGTGCGCAAGATTTAATGTAGGATACATCCATGCCAAATTTAATTATGAATGGTAGAACCTACCCTGTCTTTTTCTCTAGACAGCCCAGGAGAATAAATGCACTCGGATTTTTTCTTCTTATATTTGTCTTTTCTGAGTGCAACCTGTAAGGTAGGAATTTTCTGGATTGGAATCATGATCTTCCATTATTTAGTTGCACGATGGACTTGTTATGGTTCTTGATTTTAACAAACTTCAGGAATAAAATTAGCTATCTTTTTAATTATTTATTTTTTGAAATAGAGTTCAAACGCATTTGGTGGCTGTTGACTGTTTGAACTCATTGAACAGTTTCAAATATAAATAAAGTGGGGAAATAATTGTAAGGCTTTTGGTTATCTATTTTCTTGTTTTTATTCCCCCATACTATCCGATAGCAGGGCATACATACCCCACATTCTATTTGGGCATCTTTGGACGTTATATGAATGTGTTTTTATTAATCATTAATCTTGGCTACTCGCTGGTTTTTTACCTCTTACTTATTTTTTATTTTCTGGTGCTAGCATTTCTTCCTCGGACCTTGTCTCGAAATGGATGGGTGAAAGTGAAAAGCTAGTTTCAAATCTTTTTCAAATGGCTCGAGATAGTGCTCCATCTATCATCTTTATTGATGAAATAGATTCATTGTGTGGTCAACGAGGTGAAGGTAATGAAAGCGAAGCTTCAAGACGCATTAAGACAGAACTTCTTGTGCAGATGCAGGTATGTTTGTAGAGTAATGGCATGAATATTTTGTGTATTAAAGGAGGGTTTTTATTAGTATCTTGTACTTCGTTGGCCCATTTCATTTGCCTGAGAATGCCCAATTGCAGAAAATGTGTCTTCACTTGCTTTTGGCCTACTTTCAAGTGTTTTCTAGCTGGTTGAAAGTTGCCTTTGATTGTATCTGAAGAGTTCTGTAACAGTTAGGAGTCCAATTACTTGTTTCTTCGATTCTGGCCATCCACCTGGGTTTGCAGTGCTTCTTAAGTCTTAGGTTATAGGATATCTGGTTTGTTTCCTATCCTGTTAATATCCAAAAAAATTCCAACTTTCCCATGTCTACTGGGTTCGTTACCCAGCTCTCATTTCTAATTTTGGTAGTTGACCAAAGCTGAGGACCTAGATGAGCAACCCTGAGTCTGAGGGGTTTGAACTCATTAGCATTCTATTATTTTTTAAAGTTGCCTAACCCTTGAATGTATATTCCGCAAGTTTTATGCATGTTTTTTGTTTTTTCTGTTTGCTTTTCTCATACGATCTCTGTATTGAAAAAGTTAGCACTTGTCAGATGAATTTTGATGCATAATGGAATTTGCTCAATCACTAGTCCAGTTTCTATTTAAAATTAAATAGCCTACTCAATGTTACACTAGCTAATCTATAGTTAGTTGTCTCTGTTATTTTACTTTGGAGAATATTACTTAGTGATTCGTTAACATAAGAAAAATAAATTGGGTAAAGGGGATGGAAACAGTTTGGGCATTTGGGGAGTTATATTTATTTCAAATCTTTTATGTTTTTCTTCTCTTAAAATATTGAGTTTTAGAATAAGAGTTTGTTTTTTAATTTTTTAAAAAAGAAAATATTCAAACAAGAGTTTGTTTGGAAGCTATTTTTTAAACTGTTTTTAAGAATAGTGGTATAATGAATTTTGTATTGAAATCACCATTCACAATTGTGTGATTTGATAAGAAAGAACTTTGAAATCAACAAGTCAGTTTGGGATTATTCAAACTTTTAACCTCTTCATCAAGGACATATATCTTAACCAGTTGAACTATGCTCGAATTGATAGAAAGAACATGTTTACTTAATTTTTTAAAATTGGTCATCCATTAAGGCAAAGAAAACAAGAAGAAAAATAGTTATCCATATACGTTTTAGTAGAACTTTTGTCCAAAAATCAGAAACTGATTTAGAAATAGTTTCCAAACAAGCCCCATGGATATTGTTTCATTTAACCTCTTTTATTATAATTTTGAAACTGAATCATATATCTCTTGCATTAATAGGGTGTAGGAAACAACGATCAGAAAGTTCTTGTTCTTGCTGCAACAAATACTCCCTATGCTTTGGATCAGGTGAAGTTTATTTCCATATCATGTTAGGGTTTATGGAAATGCAATGCATATTTGACTGATAGATAGTGTTTACAGGCCATTCGTCGGCGATTCGACAAGCGGATATACATCCCTCTTCCCGATTTGAAAGCCAGGCAGCATATGTTCAAAGTTCTGAGAATTATATTTTATTTTTTTCCTGTAAAAAGCAACTTTTTTTTTTTTTCCGTAATGAACCCTGCTAACATTCTTAGGTGTATTTAAATAGGTGCATCTGGGGGATACGCCACATAATTTGACAGAAGCAGATTTTGAAAGCTTAGCACGCAAGACAGAGGGTTTCTCAGGTTCAGATGTTTCAGTTTGTGTAAGTATAAAATATTAGTTGGAGGAACTGATATCTATCTATTATTTGTGCCTTGAATCTTAATCAGAGATTAGTCAAAAGGTAGTTCATGGACCCCTTGAATTTGCAGGTGAAGGATGTGCTCTTTGAACCTGTTCGTAAAACACAAGATGCTATGTTCTTCTTTAAAACTCCTGATGGAATGTGGGTACCATGTGGACCAAAGCAACAAGGTGCTGTCCAAATTACCATGCAAGAATTAGCAGGCAAAGGACTCGCCTCAAAGGTACATTGCATCTTCCCATCTGAGATGAATATTTGGATTTAAAATTTGATATTTGACGACGTGCAGCACTGGTGCTTCTTGTGGCTGCTTATGGCCATTTATTCGCAGCTTTCATGAAGTGACGAGCTGGAAGATATAATAATACAGGCTACTATGTCAACATTTTATGCATCATCCTAAAATAAAATCTTTATACACTTGTATATGCTTCTCCATGTTGAAAAAGATTTGTCTTTTGATCAGGGGATGCTTTATAATAATTCGACTCAAGTCTCTGGTTGATAAAAGGAAGTTTTCTCGTTCGTTAATTCTAATGTCTTGAATGATATGGAAGAAAGAAACGCACCCTTTTTCAGGCTGCAATTTGTCTCGCTAAACATTTGCTTGTTTTTGTTGCAGATTCTTCCTCCTCCAATTACAAGAACAGACTTTGACAAGGTCCTAGCTAGACAGAGACCTACTGTGAGTAAATCTGATCTGGAGATTCATGAAAGGTTTACAAAAGAGTTTGGGGAGGAAGGTTGAGGAGTTTGGTATGATTACGATGAGCCGATCTAAACCATCATTATTGCTTACAACCCATCAGAGTTGTATTTTATTTGTGTTCCAACTCCAACAGATTTATATATATTTCAATTGTCCATTGAAGGGGAAGCAGCAAGTATGACATTTTGTATTGAGCAGAAAACATTGAAATCTGACGTTTCTCGAATTTCATGCCACCAACTTGTGTATAGTGTTGCAAAAATTTGAAATAACGAATGATGTTTGTTTGCTAAAATCATATTCCCTGCATCGTTTAGAATTATATACGTAACTTTGTAAATGTCATTCAGGGAATTTATTGCGATGATGAATGCTGGAGGGTTACAGCAATGAAGGTAACTTCTCCCAATTCTGGATTTCTTAAAAGATCATTAGACGTCTGTTTTCATATCTACAGGTATTCTTTATAAGGTAGGTAGTGGAAATCTTTTTTAGATGTTTTTTAAATACGTAATGAATCAAAGTGGACTGTATTTGCTAGTGAGAAACTTGAGCTGGTGTACTGACGAAGATACTGGATCTCAAGAGAGGTGTGGGTTGTTAGATTGTGCCTCGATTGTAGAGAAAAACGAATTATTTATTATAAGGACGGAGAAGCCTCTTTAAATCTGATGTTTTGTCGTTAACCGAAATCGATTCGGGCATGTGATATTTCAGTCCACCATCCGTCGATTCCTTTCCCAATCCTAACATATTTCTTCTTTTCCTAAACTACTCTCCTCCGATCACAGTCTCTAGGGTGTTCAGTCCATTGGGGAAGGTTATTACCGTCATTTACCACTCCCACCGTTTCTACACCTTTCTTGTAACTTCACTCTGTGTCTGTCTCGCACAGTCGGATTGAGTGCCTCTCATCTCACCGACCTCACCTCCGGCGAAGAATATGGAGAAAAAGCGTAGCTGGAGCTGGAGCTGGGGGTCCGCCCTAGTCGGAGCAGCGTCGGCGATTGCAGCGACAGCGATCGTTTCCGCCAAGCCCAAGGACCCAACCTTCCACCTTATCTCAATTAAGTTCACTTCCTTCAAGCTGAAGCCGCCGGTAATTGACGCCGAGCTCATCCTGACCGTCCACGTCACCAACCCCAACGTGGCCCCCATCCACTACTCCTCTACCTCCATGTCCATTTTCTACGACGGCTCCCTCCTCGGCTCGGCCCAGGTCGACGCCGGTTCGCAGCAGGCCCGGTCCTGTCAGGTCCTCCGCCTCCCAGCCCGACTCGACGGCCTGAAGCTAGCCCACAACGGCAGCCGGTTCATCTCCGACGTCATGAAGCGAGAAATGGTTCTGGATGCGAGTGTGGATATTGGGGGAATTGCAAGAGTGCTTTGGTGGAGTCACAAGTTCAAGGTCCACGTGGACAGCCATCTCACCGTTGATCCCGTCTTCCTTGATGTGCTTGATCAGGAAAACACTTCCCAACTTGAGCTGTTTCTTTCTTGATCATTCCATGGAGTTACGGAATTAATCATGTCTGTTTTGTCTTGTGTTTTTCTTTAGCAGCATTTAGGTGAAATGAGTGTAAAATTATCAATGTCCTTCCATTTTATTTATAATTGAACTCGTTTTTTTTTCTTTTTTTTATTTTAATTGAATTATTTAGAATTTCTTATACTTATATTTATTGGATGAAAATCTCACGTCCCACTAATTTAGGAAATGACCATGAGTTTATAATAAAATAATATTATCTCCATTAGAATTAGACATTTTGGAAAAGTTCAGAACAAAGCCATGAAAGCTTACACTAAAAATGAACAATATCATAGTACAACCACAACCACAACCGATAAAGGCATGTACTTTCAGTCTAAAAGCATACTTGAATCTCTCCTCTCACGTTAAACTTTAAAAAACATAACATTTGTAATTTAACATACAATAATAAGCTGGGTTTAATCCATGGATGGTTAAGAAGCCGTTTAAATTAACCAATAATTAAAAAGTGACAACTTAAAATATGTAGAGTTAGGATAGTTGCATAAAGTTATTGATTTTGTTTCTAATTTTATTTTAATTTCATTTGTTTGATAATTGTCTATTTCCGTCAGCATCTCACATTATTCCATTATTCAATCAGATTGCAACAAAAACGACAAAATCTGAGATATATTATATAAGGAAACTCCTTTTTCTTATAAACAATAGTTTGAAAGCAAGAGATTTGATTGACCCATTAAACATTTAGTGTCTATGATGCATTTAATTAACAAAATAAAGTGTTTTTTTCTTATGAAATTTGAGCTGATACCCATCATTGGTTGAATTGAAGCGCTACAAGTTTCTGTTCCTATGAGTAATTCAAGGAGAATTTTGAGTTGAGGCGCGTTTGTTCTTGTTGTGGGAGTGAAAATGGGGAGCCAAGGAGGAAAAGGGTTTGAGACCCACCATCAAAGAAAGCGGAGGAGGAGGAAAAAAAAAGGGGGAGGCGTCTGGTTGAAGCTGCCAAAATTAAAATTAGTAATAATTGCTCTCTTGTTTTGTGGGTTTTTGCCTTGAATTTCTTTTACTATCGTCTCCTTCTGCGATTTCCCCCACCCACATTCCACAACCCATTCATTTTCCTTGCTTCTTCCACGATTAAAAATAAAAAACAGCGTTATAAAGAGAACAAAAGGGGATTCTCACCTCTTAAGCCCCCAATTTCTTCTCTCTTAGGCCAAATCTTTGTTTGTTCTGTTTTCTGAAGAACATTTCTGGGGGTTTCTTTATGTTCTTGTTCTTGTTCTTCCATTGCCGGCCATGACTGAGGTTGTTCTTCATTCCCCTTCTCATTTTGCTTCATCTCGTAGAAGGGTTTCTTCTTCTTCTTCTTCTCCAATCTCTCCGAATGATGGATCTCTTCTTATGAACATGCATTCTCAAACACCCACTTCGCCGTCTTCCTCATCTTGTTCTGTAGAGGGCGATCGGGATGTTTCTGTGATGAACTGTGAAGGGGAGGAGGTGGGGAAGGATCGATTTAAGCAAAGAAGAGATCAGCTCTCGTTGTTGGCTTTAGTTGTGACCCTTTTCAGGAAATCTTTGATTACTTGCAAGAGGGATAGAACCGAGCTATGTGCAATGGAGATCGGTTGGCCGACTAATGTCCGCCATGTTACGCATGTAACTTTTGATAGGTTTAATGGGTTCTTGGGTTTGCCTGTTGAGTTTGAACCAGAAGTTCCTCGCAGGGCTCCTAGTGCTAGGTACTCTTTCTTCATGCCCTTGTTCTTTATGCTCTTTTGTTCGGTTTGTTTGTGGGATTTTGGAAGTTGTGTTTTCTCTGATTGCTATCTATATCTATATCTATCTATCTGAATAGCTATCTATTTCATCTGTTGTGGATATCTGATGCTTGAGATTTTGGATTTGTTGCATAATGTTTCTGTTCCTGTAGTTGAGGCATCATGGAAATGAAAACTTGTCATGTTTTTCCCTGATGTTAACTTATTCTATTCGTGTTGTTTTAAAAAAGAAAGAAGGATCGATGCGTCCTGTTACTTCATTTGATCCCAGAAATGTAAATGAAAGAGAAGAGAAGATGAATTTGATGTTCTAATGAAACGTATCGAAGAAACTCGTATCAAATGTAGGAAAAATTGTCACGTTGTGGCTGCCCTTTCTTGAAACACTTAGATTCATGGTTAAACCATGTTTTTCTTGCTCCTTGCTGCATTTTGGTGCTTTCTTGTTGCTTGCATATTATAGGACTTATTTCGTTTAAATTAAATGTATAGTACGACTGTGTTTGGAGTTTCCACGGAATCTATGCAATTGTCGTATGACTCGAGAGGGAACAGTGTTCCAACGATTCTAATACTAATGCAACACTGTCTGTATGCTCAAGGTGGCTTGCAGGTACCTACACTTTTTGTTAAATGGTTCATCCTATTGTGTGCTTCTGATCCGTCTTTTCACCCGTTTTCAGGCTGAAGGTATTTTCAGAATTAATGCGGAAAACAGTCAAGAGGAGTATGTACGTAATCAATTGAATCAAGGCGTGGTACCGGAAGACATTGATGTACATTGTTTAGCTGGCCTTATCAAGGTTATCCCGAATTAACTTTGTCTAAAAGAGATAAATCTGTGAAGATTAGTGCTGCCGATTGTTCTGTTTAAACTTGTCGTAGAAAGATTTATGAAGCGATAAAACCATAACCCTTTTGGTTCTCGTTTATAAGAAGAAAACGTAATGGCACAAGAATATGAACTTAGATCCTTGCTCTCTTCCCTTGAATATTTTATGCTTGTGAGATCCAGTATCGGTTGGAGAGGGGAACGAAACATTCTTTATAAGGGTGTGGAAACCTCTCTCTAACAAACACGTTTTAAAACCTCGAGGGGAACTCCGAAAAGGGAAAGTTCAAAGAGGACAATATCAAAGCCAGACATCAGGCAGTGTACCAATGAGGACGCTGGGCCCCCAAGGGGAGGGGGTGGATTGTGAGATCCCATATCGGTTGGAGAGGGGAACGAAACATTCCTTATAAGAGTGTGGAAGCCTCTTCTTAGCAAACACGTTTTACTTATGTGAGTAATGTTTACTTCCCTATTCTCAACTTTTACTTATTAAAATTAATAGGCTTGGTTCAGAGAACTCCCAGCTGGGATTTTGGATTCTCTATCGTCCGAGCGCGTCATGCAGTGTGAGACAGAAGAAGAATGTGCTGAGCTGATAAGGCATCTGCCTCTTAGTGAAGCTTCTCTGTTGGATTGGGCAATCAACCTAATGGCAGATGTTGTCCAGCAGGAACATTTCAACAAGATGAATGCTCGCAACATCGCTATGGTTTTTGCACCAAATATGACTCAGGTGAAATTCAAATAGTTTGTATTAGTTGAGTCCACCGTCTCGAGACAACATTTGTTGCTTTCTTTAATCCTTTTTGGATGCCTGTGTTTACATGTGCTGAACTGACCCCGAGATAACGCAAGAATGCAAGTTTCTTTCCTCTATTGTTGAATGCCTGTAGTTAACCATCTTTTGATCCATCTTACGGTGCAGATGGCCGACCCGTTGAATGCACTGATGTATGCTGTCCAAGTAATGAACTTTCTCAGGATGCTTATCGTTAGGACACTGCGGGGAAGGGAAGACTCCATTCTTGACTCTGCTGCTACACGTTTAGAGCCATCGGACGAGAGTGGACACCAGAGTCCTTCACAGCCTTACCTCGGAAATACTGTCACCGTATTTCAGGCGTCAGAGCAGGACGTGCCTGATTTTCTTTCAGCACCACCTGTTATAGAAGCTTACTCCGACTGCAATGAAGGCGCACAGCTAAGCCATGTTAAGAAACTGCTGCTTAATGGGTATGGAGATTTCCTGAATGCCCACGAAGACAAAGAAACAGTTGAAGGCAATGATTTAAAGGCAGAAGAAGTTTTATGCCACACTGAAAAGAACAAGACTGATCAAACAAATGATTCAGCACTGAAAAGGGAAACTAACAAACTAAATAACCAGAACTCTGTATTTCGAATCCTGGCACCGGTACCAGTAGAGAAGCGGCTCAGCAACCTGAGTTGTATAAACTCATGGACCGAGCGAATTGAAGCATGGCGATAGATAGGTAAAGCTGTTAACAAAGCTTGATGTGCCTATATAGATACTGTTAAAAGCTTGTTGAATGAAGATGCTGACCTAACCCATATGAGGTTGCTAATTTTCAGTTGTGTTTCATTAATTGGTTTTGCGACTGCGCTTCACTATGGATAGCGTTAGCATAGCACAATATGATACCCACTGGGTGGTTTTGTGTATCCTTCTTGTTTTCCTCTGAGTATCATTGGCACAAGAATTGCCTCTTCTCAGTTATGTAATGAGTAAATAATCAGTTCTAAGCGTCTATGAATTGAATTCTGGAAGCACAATGATGTATTAGTTTAAGAGGCAGCTGCACCAATGAGCTGTCCATTTGCAGGTACCCATCGGCTGTAGAATTGAAAGCCAACCATCCATCTGGGCGTGTCATGTGAGGAGTATCGTTTGGAATATTCCTTATTTCATTGTCAAGAGGCAAGATCATACAAGCACTCACGAATCAGAGGAAGAAACGTTTTCACATCCTCTGTTCACATGCTATAACCACAAGAAAGACACATTATCACCTAACAAAAGGAGTTACTTAACATTGAGATTTCAATGATTTCAATGGTTCGTGTAACCGACCAACCAAGCATATTGCCCTCTTTCGCTTTTCCCTTTTGGGCTTTCTCTCAAGGTTCTACTTCGTTCCTTTCTTTAATCGATGTGGGATCTCACAATCTACCTTCCTTGGCACCCAGTGTCCACATTGACACATTGCTTAGTGTCTGGCTCTTCGTTCCCCTCTCCAATTAATGTGGGCTCTCACTATTCACCCCCTTATGGGCGTAACGTCCGTGTTGTGGCTCTTCGTTCCCCTCTTCAATCAATGTGGGATCTCACTCTTCATTTCCCTCTCCAACCGATATGGGATCTCACAATTCACTCTCTTAAGGATTCAATGTTCTCGTTGGCACACCGCCCATTGTCTAGCTTTGATATCATTTGTAACCGCTCAAGCCTACACTACTTCTTTGTTCCCCTCTCCAATCGATGTGGGATCTCACTCTTCATTTCCCTCTCCAACCGATATGAGATCTCACAATTCACTCTCTTAAGGATCCAACGTTCTCGTTGGCACATCGCCCAGTGTCTAATTCTGATACCATTTGTAACCGCTCAAGCCTATACTACTGGTAAATATTGTACTCTTTGGACTTTTTCTTTTGAGATTTCTTTCATGTATCTACTAGTGAGAAGTTTTCATAAAAAATGTTTCGTTCTACTCTCTCGACTGACGTAGAATCTTACCGTACATAATCAAATTCAATAATTCGAAGCACTAAACAGGAAGCAAAACACCTGAAGCTGTTTCATGTATGTTTTGGCTCTGCATGAAGATTATAGCAACATGAAAATGTTAACAACGGAGACATCCTAAGTTCAAATGTCGAGAGGAAAACATAGTTTAGTTTCCAAAACAATGACAGCCACCAAATCCACGTCCTGTCCTTACAACCACCTGTCTATATTCCACTCCAAGAAACCAAAAAAGAAAGAAAAAACTCAGCTGGCCTAATTAATAACCATCAGCTTCTTTGTTTCTACCCATTGCCAATCTCGTGCATCCATCGATCTTTGCAAGAACTCATTTCTTCAAAACCACCAGTCCCAATTCCAAAGAGCCAAGACATGGCTGCCTGCAAAAACCTCCACAACATCCTGCCTGAAACTCCAACCCCTCTTGAGCCAACCACGGCATCATGGAGCCACACCCTTAAACCTTCTGAGCTATTTGGTGAGCTCCATTATCTTCCATAGATTCAACCCAAATGTCAACAAACAAAAACCCAAAACATGATTCTGGGTTTTCCTCGCTTAAGTCAGAAAGTTTGCAATTTTGCACAGAGGGACTTGGGTCTGAGAGTTCTGATGATGTTGAGGACTTGCAGAGTGATATGATCAATGAAAACTGGCAAATCAAAGAAGACAAAGTGGTGAGTACCTGTGTGAAGCATCTTGCATCTGGGGCTTCCAGTGGCGAGCTTAGGAGGCCACGGATGAGCAGAGGAGCCTTCCCTCCACCGCTATCTTTCATAGGAAGGAGTGGAAAGGCAGGGGTTTGCTTCACATCCTACAGGCAAAATGGAAGGTTTGTGTTGACAGAAGTAAGAATTCCCACTCAGGAATTTCTACAAACACGTAGAGAGCATGGACGTCTGAAACTGCAATTTGTTCAACCCAATCACTACGCCCACGAAGAAGATGAGGAAGAGGAAGCTGATGAAGAACATGATGCTGTTGAAGATGAACATGATGTTAGCAATGTTGGGGACAATGATCAATCTTGAAAAGATAACAAAATCAAGATTTTTGAGCGTTAGCTTTACTTGTTCTAAATCAGTGAAAATTTCAAATTGAATTTAAAAGAAAGCAATGTTATAAGCTAAAAGCGAGTATGTAACACTAATGTGTTTATAACATATAATCTGGGCAAACGTGGCTTAGTAGACATGTCATTTTTTTAGACTCGACCAAAGAAGAAGTCGAGAACATAATTTTACCACATAGAGTTCAATGTTGCCTCATCAATCGTGCCCACTGCTGACACCTATTGTCAACAGCCACCGTTGTCCATCACTAGTCCATTGCTACCTCATTATCGTTCATCGTTGCCACGAGCAATCACCATTCACCACTATTGACAGCTAATGACCATAAATTCTACCAATACAATAAGTTATCGTGTTTTTATACAAATTTGAAGTTTTTAGTTTATAGTATGTAATAGTCGTCGTTTATAGTAATTTCATATTTGTAGAATCATGAGCGTATAATAATAATAATAAAAAAAAAATTGAATGCTTTAATTTTAAACTATTTTTATAAACAAATATTTGAAGGAAATAAAGATTTAAATGTTGGTTTATTAATTATCATTACGAATAATGTGGAAGGGCAGAATTCAATGGCTAATCCGTAAATAAAGGCACGACAGGAGCCCAAATTCGTAATTTTGATTCTGGTGGGGTTACTGGCCCATCCATCAATAGCAAGGAAGCCCCAAAATCTACCTTGAAGGAGTCTAGGGTTCGTTCCTCGGGTAAGAGCAGGGGGGGTGCAAATATTTTCTACGATTCTTCGTTTGAAGCTCTCAGTTTCGGCAGAGTTTCTCTTAGTAGTTTGGAGAAATTCTCACAGAAAGCATCTTTGGTACTCTTTTTCTCCTTATCTCATCATCCATGTCTTTCTTCAATCTATATTTTTTTTTTCTCTACTCTTCTCCTGCGCTACTATTGTCTTTTTGTTCGTTTTCCTTTGCGACTCTCCGAATTTTTCTGCGGTTTTTGTCGTTTTAAGTCGAAATTTACAGCTTCATCTTCCATTTCTTGTATTTTATGGTGCTTGGACGGGTGGGATATATTGGGAATACTAATGCAAGCGGTGAAAAATTTGAAGGCGGAAGGTATCGTTATCAAAGAATTTAACATTGAAAAGTGAAAGAGAATGTTCGTACTTATGCGATACTATTAGTAGAAGTGAAAGAAAATTATCTGAGAATTATTCGGGAATGGATTGGATAAGCATTTATTTGTTTAATATTCGAGACTTTCAAATTTGAATCTTTTAAGAAGAGATATGAAACAGGAGATAGAATAGAATTTGCGCGACTCGATGAGGTTTGATGTAATATTGTTTGAGGTAGATGTAAGACACTTGTGCACCGAAATACAGTATTTTTTACGTTTGTAGGTTTTGACTCTTCTCGTATATTGGGTAATTCCAGGTCTTCAATTCATGGCATTTTGATTTTTGTGACTAATTGATTCCAAACTTCTTTAATTGTTAATGGGTAGAAAGTGGATTTCATGTACTTAAAACCATAAGTAAAGATATCGAGCAAACTACTTGGTCATGGGTGAACTTTTTTCTTCCATTGCTTAGGGCAATTGAGAATTCACGTCTATGGCTGATAAGCATTTTGACTCAGAGAAAGTATACCCTTTTTTCCCCATACAAATAACGGAAAAGGAACTACACATGCATGGACTGAAACAAATTTCTATCCATCGAACACAAGTTCCAACGTGGTTACAATGCAACTACGGAAGTTTGTTATAACCCATTATATTTGTTTAAACGTCTATATGGATGAATATTTTAAACATATCTGGTTCCCAAACATCCTTATACAAGATTTGGGGGGTGGGGGAGGTGAAGGTATTTATAGGTTTTTATCTCTATGGAGATCACCTTTCATTGAGGAAAAAGGGAGGTTTTGTGTGCATTGTATGCCTAGACACACGATAAAATGGTCGATCTCTTTAACTTCCAAGAATCAGCTGGGAGGGGGATTGCTATTGTGAGTATAATGCCTCCACATGTTAACGCAAAAAAACTTTAGGATTGTTTCATGTGACAGTGTTACTAATTTGTTATTGATGTTTGTTTTTTTTCCATTTGTTTCCGATCTTTCAAGTTTTGACTAAGTAAGAGAATTAGCTTTTAGTAAATTTATGTGTTGCTTGTGAGATGAAACCGAGTGAGGAGTCTTTCTATATGATATGATTTACTGATTGTTATGACGGTCAGGACGATGATTCCCCCATCTGAGTACAATTTCTTAATTCTTTTTGCAGGGGGTACACAGATTGGTATGTTGTTTGGAACTGGTATATGTTTTTCTGAGATGGACAAAATTGATTCTCCATTTGTAGCAGCAATCACATTCCTTTTTTGTCTAAACCTTTTATATCGAAATGGTCCCATTATATCTCATATGCTACTTTGTGTGGCATTGTTATGTCCTTGCATTAAAGTAAAACATTCAATTGTCTCCATAATTTATTCTGCTGCCATTAACATTAGTTTCGTGAGATATTCAGAAATGTTACCCCCTGAAAAAAGATGTAGAAAGCTAATTTGTCAAAAGAATTTTTTTGGTATGGCAATCGTTCTGATTTCAAGAAATTCATATCTTTATGTTGTTTTGCACCACCTCCGTAAATCTCATTGTAGTCACTGAGAGACTCATTAACCACTCTCTTTTATGCTACTTGTGTTACAAACATTGTCCCTCTAGAAAAAAAGTCTTTCACATTTCAATCCTCTTGAGTCTATTCTCATGACAACTTTTCATTTCAGCTTCATATTTTTCTACTCCATTTGGCCTTTCTTTTTGTTTCCTCCTCTCAGTAATTTTTTATATCTCCCCATGAATTCTTCTGGCCTGTGTGCCTTCTTCACAGTTACCTTGCAAGCTTGTTTAATTAGACAAATAAGATGCCAAGGGGAAAGGAAAATGCTTCATCTACCGCTAGGCCAGTTGAACCTGAAAAGAAGAATGAATCTGAAAAGCCGGTTGACTCTGATGAGAGGGTAGACCTGGATGTTGATAATGACCCTGAGGAGGTAATGGAAGAAGATGTTGAGTACGAAGAAGTAGAAGAGGAGGAGGAGGTGGAAGAAATAGAAGAAGTTGAAGAAGAGGAAGAGGAGGAGGAGGTGGAGGAGGAGGAGGAGGTTGAGGAAGAAGATGTTGAAGGAGTGGAGGATGTTGGAAATAATGACAATGGGATTAATGCCCAAAATGAGAATAGTATTGATGAGGATGAAAAGAAAAAACATGACGAGCTTCTTGCCCTACCTCCTCATGGTTCTGAAGTATATATTGGTGGTATTCCTCAAGATACTTCTGAAGAGGATTTAAGAAGTTTTTGTGTATCCATAGGAGAAGTTACCGAGGTAATCCCAATTTTATTTATTTCATATCCAGATTATGTGGTTTTCTCAGGACTAACGGCATTTTGCTTCAAGCAGGTTCGCATTATGAAAAGTAAAGATTCAAATGAGAATAAGGGCTTTGCATTTGTTACCTATAAAAGTGTGGAGTTGGCTTCTAAAGCAATTGATGGGCTGAATAACATGGAATTCAAGGTTCCCTTTTTACTTCTGTTCATAGTCCATACACCAATAAGTTGATACATTAAGTGCAAAGCTGGAAGCTAGTGTTGATATTTTGTAAATATTTAAAATTTTTGGAATCTTCCATGCCTGTTCTTCCCAATATCTTTTCCCAGTTTTTTTAACGACCTTCTCTCTGCTTGTTCATGTGACATAGGGGAAGAAGATAAAATGTTCATCATCTCAAGCAAAGCACCGTTTGTTCATGGGTAATGTTCCCAGGAGCTGGGGTGAGGAAGATCTTAGGAAAGTTGTGATGGACATTGGACCTGGAGTTACTGCGGTGGAACTAGTAAAGGTTAGCATGACAGAGTTTTCATGTTATATTTTAACATGACCTCTTTCTACATCTGTACTATGCTGTGTTCTTGTTCCACAATGATTTTACTCCTTTTGGAAGACTGTATAAGTTTCTGCAACATAACCTGGTGTGCTAGTTTCTTGGATTTGATGTTACCCAATTTTGTTGCAGGATATGAAGAATACTAGCAATAACAGGGGTTTTGCGTTTATTGACTATTATAATCATGCATGTGCTGAGTACTCAAGGCAGAAGATGATGAACCCAAAATTTAAGCTTGATGACAATGCTCCAACTGTTAGTTGGGCGGACCCAAAAAATGCTGATTCATCTGCTGCTTCACAGGTCTTGCTCAATTGCTTTTAGATTTCTCCCGTTATTAGTCCATTCATCAGGCGTGTTTCTTTTTTTGATTCATGTTATAATAAATAAGTATCAAATGGCTTTTATTAAAATATCTGTTGAACTCGGATTGTTAAATAAATTAGCTTATGGGTCAACTAAATGTAGACTGATTTTGTATTTATTTATATAATTGTAGCTAATGAATTTCATGTAATTATTTATATGCTTTTAATGAGTGTGAACTTGAAACATTGTTCAAGATTTCATTATTCGTGACATTTTTTAATCTGTGTACATAAATTTGTTGACAAAAAAAAGTCAAATTGTCAAATTAATAGTTATTTATTGAGTTTTTAATTTAACAACTATTTTTTTAGAATAATCGAGGCAGTTGTCTCAATTTTTATGATGATATGACTAGAGTCCTTTGCACCTAAAAGTTTGTTTTTGTATTTATGACCTCCGTTGATTATTAACAGAAGATGGGACTTATTAAGTTCTGTTTTATTTGTTTTCAGATTTAATCTTTGGGTTTTCTGTTTTCAATAATAGTTTGGTCTTCTTTTCTTGGTCCATGCAGGTGAAGGCAGTTTATGTGAAGAATTTACCAAAGAATGTAACGCAGGAGCAGTTGAAAAAACTGTTTGACCATCATGGGAAAATTACAAAAGTGGTTTTGCCTCCTGCAAAGTCTGGTCAAGAGAAGAATAGAATTGGTTTTGTACATTTTTCGGAGAGGAGCAGTGCTATGAAGGCTTTAAAAAATACAGAAAAATATGAATTGGATGGTGATCATTTCTTCAGAAGCTCTTCTAAATTTTTTCATTTTACCCACCACCAAATGGGGTTGATCTTTGATATCCGTTCTTTGTACTTATATAACAGGTCAAGTTTTGGAGTGTTCTCTTGCAAAACCACAGGCAGACCAGAAGTCTGGTGGATCGAATAGCCAAAAATCTGGATTGCTTCCTAACTATCCACCTCGTGTTGGATATGGCTTTGTTGGCGGTGCTTATGGTGCTGTAAATGCAGGATATGGTGCTTCTGGTTTTGGTCAGGTATAATGTTTGTATTTATTTATCTCATCTCCTTTTGTGTTATCCTTTTGTCTAGACAAGTGGTTAGGAGTATAGTTATAATTGGAGCTCAGAAGAATTCAACGGGTATTGTGAATGTCACTTGCCAAAGTAACGATACAACAGCGCTGGTTTTGATTCTTCTAGTTCATTTGGAGGAACGATTTGATGTTCTCTAAAATTTTCATCCTGAACTTTTTGTGGCTTTCATTTCATCCATTGTCTTTGGAGTGATTAGTTTAGATTAACGCTTCTCTTCAGTAGACTACTGTGCCGTTCCATCTGCCTCTCTGTCTTGAATGAATGGTTTTCAGTTCACATTTTTTTAGAAGGAAAAGAAAAATCTGATTGAATTGCACTTGTGCTGCAGCCGTTGATATATGGAAGAGGACCAACTCCAGCTGGCATGGCAATGATGCCAATGTTGCTACCTGATGGACGGATTGGCTATGTCTTGTAAGCTCGATCACTTTTCTTTACCTTCAATGGAATATACTAATCAAAATATGATTGGAACAGATTTTATTTTGAGAGAGTTGAAAAAGAGGGTTGCATTAGAAGTCCTAGCTTAAAACGACTGCCTTCGTTTTGAAGGTCCTGTCCGCTTCATTTCCTTAGTGAGGTTGCTTTTAGGTTTACTTACCTGGAAAAGCATGAGAAGTCTGTCAATCCATCCTAGAGTAAATTGTTTCCGGCACTTTTAAGTTACAGCTCTGATAGCTTATGCCAAACTCCCACATTTCTTTTGCAGGCAACAACCAGGGTCACAAATGATGACGCCACCACCACATCCAAGAAGCGGTGGCGGCAGCGGCAGCGGTGGGGGAAGTGGCAGTAAAAGTGGCGGCAGTTCTAGTAGGGGGGGGAGACATACACATGACAGTGGCCATGGTCGCAGGTATCGGCCATATTAATTCCAGCCGGTTGGACATTCTGCCCGTGAACAAAACATGAGTGTCGGCCTGGAAGTGCCTCTCCCTCGCCTAACAAGTGATCATAGATTATTCTTCAGTATTGATGATTAAGAGTGGAGCTAGCTAATTAATGGGGTTTGTAATGTGTTGTATTAACCTTACCTAGGTTACAGTTCAAATTAATTTATGTGTTCTCCCCTCGGTTTTGTTCCTTTTCCTCCCTAGTACTTTTTAGAGAGACCAGAAATACGTTTTAGCAATCATCTGTCATAAAATTGGTGATCTCGAATTTGAGAATGTGTATGCCTTACGTGGTAAGCGAGTACATAACTGATGCAACCGTTTTGACCAGTCGGCTACCTAAAACATCTCAAAAAGGGGCTGTCAAATTATAATTAAGCATATGATATTAATTTAAACAACTGATAAAATGATCTTGCAAGGTAAATTACCTAATAAAAAAACGAAGATTTCTATTTAAATTTCAATTAAGTGTGAGA
Source organism: Cucurbita maxima (assembly GCF_002738345.1). NCBI lineage: Eukaryota > Viridiplantae > Streptophyta > Magnoliopsida > Cucurbitales > Cucurbitaceae > Cucurbita > Cucurbita maxima. The sequence goes on along the minus strand of NW_019272032.1, from coordinate 2,583,975 downwards.
ACCCACTAGAGAGTAAAATGAAACATCATTTATAAAGGTGAAATCTCTTCATAGCAGGTGCATTTTAAAAATCTTGAGAGAGCCCGAAAGGGAGGGAAAGCTTAAAGAAGACAATATTTGCTAATGGTGAGCTTGCATCGTTACAAATGGTATCAAAGTCAGACACCGAGCAATGTGCTAGCAAAGTGCTCCGAAGGGGAGGTGGACATGAGGCAATGTGCTAGCAAGGAGTTGGGCCCTAAAGGGAAGCGGATTATGAGATCCCACATCGGTTGGAAAGGGAGGAGAACGAAACGCTTTTGAAGGGTGTGAAAACCTTTCCCCCAAAAGGGAGTGGATTGTGAGATCCCACGTCGATTGGAGAGGGAGGAGAACGAAACACTTGAAGGATGTGAAAATATTTTCCTACCATACGCATTTTTAAAAAATTTGGTAGAAGTTCAAAAGGAAAAGCCCAAAAACAATCCACTAACGGTAGACTTAAGCCGTTACACATACCGATCATGTCTCAAGAATACGTATCCCATCCCATTGGTGGAATAATAATAATAATATTTCATAATTGTTGAGTTTTCTGTACCAATGCACCAACATTTTGTGGATTTTATACGTCAGAAACTAAGAAACGAACATGTCCTTTCATGTCTGGCATTCGAAAAACTATGGGGAAAAATCCAGAAAACAAATGGACTTGATAAGGTATGGGAACCTCTCTCACTACCATGTGGACAGAGATACAGAACTTGCCAAAAAGTGCAGCTGCCGCTCACAATATACGACCTAAATTAGTCTCAGAAAAAATATACATTTAGTCCTAGAAGATTTGTAAACCATCTTATGCGTACTGAGTGAGGAATAACCTCATTTTAAGTACAAAATACATCATGTTTCTAAGTCATCACTGCCGCCATTCTCAACTTCGTCTTTGTCTTCGTCTTCATCTTCATCTTTATCGTTATCGTCATCGTCATCGTCATTGTCATTTTCGACATCATCTTTGCTTTCACCATCAGTACCTTCAACTGTAGGCTCTTCTTCTATCTTCCTCTTTTTCGCTTCTTTTATCCTGGACGCAGCTGCCTTCTTTCCAGCATTCTTACTTCTGAATTCTACATTCAGCCAAGCCAAGGTTGCATAATAAATCATTAAAAAGGTTCAACTAGCTTTCTTTCATACTCATCCTGGATAAAAGCTTGAAAATGCCATAGAAAATCATAGCCTGCGGAAAGTAAAAGTGCTTTCTTCGTACAATAAATTCAACATTTGTTTGACATTAAATTAACCACAGATATCAAATGACGTAACAGTCAGATAATGGCTAGAAGGATTTTAAAGGCATTATGGCACTAAGATTTCTAGGGCTTAGCTCAAGACTCGATTACTCGTCGTCCAAGATAGGAAAATAGCTTATGCTCATATATATTATCCGAAAAGAGTAGGCATACTGTAGCATGACAATTACCCATCCTGCCTAATAATCAAGAGAAAAGAAAGTATCTACACATTGAACTCGTACTGCAGTATAACATTTCATAAAACACTACATAAATCATTAATAAAGGATCTCATACAATCTCTCATATCAAGAGTATAAAGTATAATCAGATTCCATAACAGTCCTTACATATCAAACTACACGGAAAAAGAACTAGTAGAGCCTGGTTACACACCAGTAAATAAAAATCTTGCACACTTTACCCAATTTTCAAAATGGTCTAAGTAATTACTTCTACTAATAGAAATAGACAACATAACTAAAGATAGATCCAACAAAAACCTCCAAGGATTCATAAGCACTTCAATATTTATTTAATGAAAAATTATTCAATCTAATTGAATCATAATTTTTTAATAAAAGGCATGCATGGGTTACTTGAACTCTAAATTATATTCCCCCAACTTGAAGTTCAATCAAGTAGAACCTCAGGTAAATGATTAATTATACTTTTTTTATGTCAAGCAAGAGTTCATAGAAATTAAAGAGGGAACTTCAAAAAATCCACTTTTCTTTTGTCGCAAGAGTTCTATTGTAGAAAGAGTCATGCAGCAAAAACTTTCACCAATACCCCACTCAATGAATAGGAATTCTATCTAAAACAAAGGAGCACTTGATTTCTTCCCTAAACTAGGTAAGGAGATTGAGATGAATTCCTACAGCCTTCTTATACTACATGAACAATTCAACTAAAGGAACTAACGAGAGAGTCCTTCAGACTTGCATTTAACATTCATGTGTAACTTGTATCCACCTTTCACATGAGAACTCTATCATATCCTAATGCCAAACTGACTCGTCTTGGATGTTTGAGGAACTGATAAGAATTTTCTTATAACGTTAACGCCCTCTTTGCACAATAATTGTGCAATATTTTACACTCCTGAAGTGTTAACGAAATTTATCAAAATAGAGATTGAAAGTCTAGCGATACCAGACATTTTAGGCAACGAAATCATGTAAGAACATAAAAATAAGGCCATGCTAGCAACCAATTAATAACAAAAGGAGTGTAAACGAAAATTTTCGTCGCCAATTAAATTCAGGTGTTTACATAATGCGTAATTGTAATACAGGTCAAAGAGAACTATTAGATCATCTTTCAGCTTTCAAAGAATGTTCAGAAAGCTACAACTATTAAAACGTAGTTCTCCAATTAATCCTGCAATTTCATGCTCCAATGAGATACGATTTTCCGGGGAAAAAAAAAGTAAACGAAGCGGTTAGAACGTAACATACCATTGAGGGAAGCCTTAAGAGGCCTAACCAACTCCGGAAATTCCATATCTTCTAGAGCTTTCAATACATCTTCCGCCTTTATCGTCTGCCTCTTCGATTCCTTGCATATATCATTCGACCTGCTTAGAGATCAACCAGTTAATACGAACGCAAAAATTAACTAATACATAACAACAATTTATTTAATCCTAGAGCTATAACAACAAGAGATTCATCACTTTAATCTCTTTCGCTTTCGTTCTTCAGGCACACAGAAGAGAAACAACGAACCCTAATTTCGAACATCAGAATCGATAGAATTTCATTCAGGATTCAAAAAAGAAAAATAAAAAAAAAAAAGGCAGGATGCGGTACTCACGTTGCGGAGAGGTAATGAATGAAGACCCGAGCGCTCTCGCAAAAGGCTAGAAGCGAGTCTTTGTTGACGGAAATATCCTGGTTCCGAGAGCACTGAGAAAGCTTCTCTTTAACCACTCGGCGAACTATAGTCTTCGGAAGCTCTTCGATCTCAGCCCCAACTTTTTTCTCCATCTTCCTCTACTCTCTACCTCAACGATGCCTCGGAGTGTTCTTCTTTGGCTCTTCAGCATAAAGATTGATCTTTCTCAAAGGCGGCCTCTGCAGTTCCATATTCATCGTTCTCGAATATGTTTCGCGCCATTAATTTCAGTGTTGAGGCCTTGAGGGTTTCGGTCCATCAATTTTGCCCTTTTTTTCTCTCTCTTCCGGATCTCTATGTAAAACGATCGTACAAAGAGGGACGACATGTCGTCTAGATTTGAAAAAAATGGGCTGGGCCTGGCTAAGAACAACTCATTGGGCTATTTATCAAGACGGGCTAATTTATTGAGCAAATTTATATTTAAAATATATTACAAAAATAACAATAATACACGTAAATCAAAATACATTCAATATTAAAATTAAAATTCATCAATTTATTGTAATTTAGAGCTCCAAATTTCATTCTTTTGACCTACTCCCAAAAAAATTATTTCCCTCCAAATATTTTAGTTGAAAGAGGAGTTTGGTCAAAGCACACAATATTTGCTCGGGTTGGTAGATTTGAGTTGTTTCAAATGGTATCAAAGCTAGTCATTGGGCGGTGTGCTGGCGAGGACGTTAAGCTCGGAGGGTGGATTATGATAAGCATTTCTTATAAAAACGTGGAAGAAGAAATGGGTTTGGTAGACTTGTGCTGTTATAAATAGTATAAAAGTCCGTCACCAAATAGTGTACTTAAAGACATTGGGTCTCAAGAGGATGGATTATAAAAAGCATTTCTTACAAGGACGTAGAAGAGGAGATGGGCCAGGTGGAGTGAGGTTGTTATAAATAGTATTGTTAGACGAACACGACCCTCTAGAATGGTATGATGTTGTCCACTTAGAGCATAAACTCTCATGGCTTTGCTTTGCTTTGGGCTCTCCGCTCAAACTAATGAAGAGAGTATTATTTGATTACCCATGATCATTCCTTAAATTAGCTAATGTGGGACTTTCATCATCCAGTACCTTCTCTCGAACAAAGTATGTCTCCCCTTAATCGAGGTTTGATTCATTTGGAGTTGTCATTTTTTACTATGCCTTCGAGGAGGGTTGACTCTGATACCATGTTAGACGAACACGACTCTCCACAATTGTATAATATTGTCTACTTTGACTCCTTTGGAGTTTTGTCATTTTTTACTATGCCTTCGAGGAGGGTCGACTTCTTTTTCTTTTGGAATCCTGGCATGACTAAGTTTAAGGCATGACTCTGATACTATGTTAGACGAACACAACTCTCCACAATGGTATGATATTGTCCACTTTGATACTATGTTAAACGGATACTATGTTAAACGAACACAACTCTCTACAATGATATGATATTGTCCACTTTGAGCATAAGTTTTCATGGTTTTGCTTTAGGCTTCCCGAAAAGGAAAATCCAACAAGTCTTCGAGCCAATCACCAGACTGCGTGCTAACAAAGACATCGAGCTTCGAGAGAGTGGGTGGGTGGATTGTGAGAAGGGTTCCCAAGAGGAGATGGGTTGGTTGCCTCCCCAACCAGCAGCCAGCAAGGGTTCCCAAGTTCGAGAGTTGATAAAATTAAGAACTTGCTGCTGCTGCGGCCTGAGGCAGTAAGCTAATATCTTCTCTGTCTTGTTCTGCAGACACCTCGACAGCAAGACATTAACTCTCTTCACCTTTCCCACTCTTTCATGTTCTTCGTCAACACTCTCCGTCTACTCATTTAATTACGTCGTAATTGCATTTACAACGACACCAGAAAGGTACCCTGCAGTGTGTCGCCAAAGTTAATGCACTTTTGTGTTGAAAAACAGAGAGTTTCTGGCCCAATGAGGTGCCCCCTGCTTCACGGATTTGGTTTCTTTCCGAGCCATTGATGGCTCTTATACTGACAGCAACTACCCTCGAACCCTTTTGGGGCCCTTCATTAAACACTCATTCTATGTCTCTTACCTTCTCTACAAAACCCATTTTCCATTGGCTGCAAATTCTCAACCTTTCTCTAAATTCAGGGCGTTTTCATGGCTCTTGCAAGCTTGGTTACAGCATGTCTCTTGGCGGCGATGGCTGCGAGCGTTGAGGCCTCGACGTCGACCACTCGCATTCTCAAAGGGAAGGTGTCCTGCCTCGACTGCGACGCCGTCTATGATCTCTCAGGTGTCGTTAATTAAGAAAATTTAACGAAATTCGTGTGTAATTTTGATGGTTTGGTATAAAATTTTGGTGCTCTGTTTTTCACTGACATGGTCTCAGAGATCGTGGTGATGGTGAAGTGCGAGAAGGCAGGGAGGGTGGTGACAGCCACTACGGCTAAAGATGGTGGTTTCGCGACGGAGCTGCCTTCCGACGAGTGCGAGGCTAGGCTCGGCGGTGGTCGGAACCAGCTCTACGCCGCCAGAAAAGACATGGTCGCTGAAATCGTGAGGGTCGGTGATGGGTCGGGTTCCGGCGACGTGTACGGCACTTCCACTCCGCTAGCGTTTTGCAGTGGGTGCCGGTGCCGGTCGATCGACAACGACGGCGGGGAACAGTGCAAGGCGGCGGCGAGGAAATTTGGTTCTTCCAAGACCTTCGACCTTCCTCTGCCGCCTGAGTGGGGGCTGGCGCCGTCTAGCTACTATTTTCCTTTCTTCCCCATTATTGGCATCCCTTAGATGTGTACACGTGTCCTTGGCATTCTACTAGTCTCTTTAATGTGTGTGTAATTAAAGGTTAAATCATATTTTTAACCTTTAATTACTTTAATTACCGTTACTGTAAAACATTTCAATTAGCTTAACTTTCACGTTTGTTCTATCTAATCATTTTCAAGGTTTAGCCAATTCAAAAGTAGATAACAAATTAATTTTTAAAAAATTAAAAACAAATACGATAATTATTCGCTTAAATTCTCCTTATACACTTAATGATTCAATGTTCATTTAAATTCGTCTTAACCATGGCTCGTGAGTTGTGTAGAGAATTAGAATGATTCCTATAATCGCGAATATTATTAAAGACTCACCCATAAACTTTTAGTAATTAACACGTATAGATAGTGGGATCCACATATGTATCGTTTTATGACTACGAGTTTGTATAGATAGACGTGTGCCCTAAAATGTATGAACTTTATAGTGCCATAGTAATACGTAGGAACGATTCAGTTATCTCTAACTAGTATTCAGTCGTGAATTTGTTTAGATAAGGACAAAGATTAGCATAGATATATAGCAGTTGACAAACACGATAGTCACCTTATCCTTAATGACAACAATGTTAAGGGACCCATGAGGGAGTCGCTAACCCATGTGTATGTATGTATGTATGTATGTATGTATGTATGTATGTATGTATGTATGTATGTATGTATGTATGTATGTGTGTATATGGAGGCCGAAGAATTTTCAAAAGGAATGATTAGGCGCGTGCAACAATATACAAAGGGTCCCAATGGAACTTTGTAAAATAATTATTCAGTAACTATAAGCTGACCTACTTCCCTCCACTCGGTTCCCGTACCACGCGCCACGTTGTCTACGCGCATGTTCCGCGCTTTCTACGCCTCATCTCCTTTTACGACTCATTCAGTAAATTATATATTAATATCAATTTATTCTCTTCAATTTCTTAATTTAAAAACGTCAATATTATATTAAAAAAAAAAAAAAAAACACCCAACACCCTTCATTTCCTTTTAAAAAAAATGTTTTAAAAAAATATTGACGTCATAAATCATTTTCAAACTTTTTATTTATTTATAAAATTTGAATATTAATATTATGAATATTTTTTAAATAGATTAAAAATATTTAAATATAATATATGTATGTGTATATATATGTACGTGTGTGTATATATGTATATATGTGTGTGTGTGTGTGAACGTGGAAGAAATTTTATTTTTATACTTTTTTTCCATTATGTTGACAATTAACAACTTTTTCATTTGGTGTTGGATAATTCATATATAATAATACCAAGTCTTACAAGGCACTTGATTATTCTTTGAAAATAAGTAAAATAAAAGTAGAAAATAGTTTAGAAACAATACCAATTCTTTATATCCATAGAAAAATTTAATTATTAATATATTGGATGAAAATAAATTTATATAATTTATTTTACGAATAATATTGTTTTAAAAACCTTTCCGTACGCACTGCACGATATGTCCACGTAGGAGAGAGAATATCGATAAAAAAACGACCTCTTCCATTGTTCTTTGCAGAACCGTGTCAAAAGTTTCCAACCACGCACACAACGAGTCAGAGAAAGTGCCGATTTTTCTAATTTCACTCGGCGAAACCCCCTTTCTCTCTCTCTATATAAAGACAGAGAGATTTGGGGGTTTGAAAAACTCCAAGACTGAAACATCGGCAGAAATTCAACAATTTAAAATGGATGAGGCTCATCGGACGGCAGGGGAAGAACTGGCGGACCGGGAGATCACCCCAGGGTTTAGATTCTTCCCCACGGAGGAGGAACTGGTTTCGTTCTATTTGCACAACCAGCTCCAAGGGCGGCGCAAGGACATCCACCGCGTCATTCCGGTCGTTGACATTTACAGCATTGAGCCGTTCAATCTCTCCAGTATGTAATTTTTCAACTGTAATTATAAACAGCCGGCGGCGGTTGTTTGATTAATTTTATGTTTTGGGTTTCAGGGTGGTCGGGGGAGCGGTGTCGGAGGGACAGTGAGCAGTGGTTTTTCTTTGTCAAGCAACAAGAGAGGGAAGCGAGGGGAGGGAGGCCGAATAGAACGACGTCGTCTGGATCTGGCTATTGGAAAGCCACCGGATCGCCGAGTTATGTTTACTCTTCCGATAATAGGGTCATCGGAGTTAAGAAAACGATGGTGTTTTATAGAGGGAAAGCTCCCACCGGAACCAAGACGAAGTGGAAGATGAACGAATATAAAGCCATTGAAGACGATTATTCCAATTCCTCGTCTATTCCCACTCCCGAGGTAACACAATTACGAATTTAATTAACTTTTTTTTTAATTATTATTATTATTATTATTCTAAAATCAACATGAATTGGCAGTTACGACATGAGTTCAGTTTGTGCCGAGTTTACGTGGTGTCGGGAAGCTTTCGAGCATTTGATCGGCGGCCATTAAAATGTCGCAACTGATCTGACGTACGACATGTCGGCCGGAGACGGAACTTTATTCAAACGGATGCCGTTCAAATTTATTATTATTTTTAATAACAATACCATTTTTTAAAAAATTGGAATATATGAATATATGTTCAAAATGTATTTTATTTCTTCCAATTCCACGTGTCAATAAATTATGCATTTTATTTTTGGAATATGCCTGTTTTAATTTATTAATTCAATGGTTAATTATATGATCTTACGGATGATGTTTAATATAATAAATTTGGCATGATGCTGATGTATGCAGTGACATCATGGTATATAATTGATAATATCTTAGATAATTATAGACCTTAATTTATGTCAACTTTTTTTAAAAGATGGTTAAATTATAGAAAAATGCTCGTAATTTTTATTATTGTTTTTAAAAATACATATATCATAAATATTTTTGAAATAAAGTAATAGTAATTAATTAATTAATTTTTTTTTTATAGATTGAGTCTAAAATAATAATATTAAAACATGTTTACGGTCGAATATTTTAAAATTTATATGAAGAAGTGTTAAATTTTTTTTGGAGTTTTTCAAATATTATGAATATTTTTAGGTTGAATNGTTTTTTTTTTTTTTTTTTTTTTTTTTTTTTTTTTTTTTTTTGTTAAAAATTTTGGATGTGATTTGGCGACAAATTTAGAGAGAAAAATAAATATTTTTTTAATAAAAAAAGGTAAATAAAGAGCGATAAAATTCGGTGCCCGTGTAGGTACTTTTACGAGAATGCCACATCGTAAGTGCAGTGGACCCGCCGTGCAAACAAGACGATCAATCCCCAATTTTCGTCCCCCGCCAAATCAAAGAACTCTCTTCTTCTTCTTCTTCTTCTTCGACAGTTGGTACAGGGTAGATAATCTTTCCTCTCTTGATCGAAGTTTTGAAGGATTTTGAATGTTCGTTGATTCTCCTAGCGGAGGTTGGAAGGAAAGCTTCTGAATCTTCCAGGCGCTAGGTGGAAGCAGACGGTTCCATCAGCAGAAAGAAATGGCTATCCTGTATGCGGTGGTGGCACGAGGTACGGTGATATTGGCGGAGTTCAGTGCTGTTACCGGTAATACTGGCGCTGTCGCGCGGCGGATTCTCGAGAAGCTGCCGGATGAAGCAGATTCTAGGCTCTGTTTCTCTCAGGAACGTTACATCTTTCACATTCTGAGATCCGATGGCCTCACCTTCCTGTGTATGGCGAACGATACGTTCGGAAGTAAGTATTTCTCCTTGTTTTGTTATCGATTTCTGCCTTTGTGCCTCTTGTTTACTGGTCTGAGTCGGAGGGAAATAGATATTAGATATTGTTGGTGTTCTGCATATCTATGCTTTCAACTTATAGAGAGATCGAAGTTGCGCCACTAGGTTTAGCTGTAGGAAGTGGATCGCTTCGTATAATTTAATTAATTGTGTTTACCTTCAATTTGCTGTCAACAGATTCTTAAATACGAAAGAAAGGGGAAAGTTATTGGTTTCTTATTTTGGAAACTTACTAGTTACTATGTATGAGATTTCGAGACTATCCAGAGCATAGGGNGTTCTTTTTCTTTTTTTTTTTTTTTTTTTTTTTTTTTTTTTTTTGCTTATCAAAGCACGTTTTATTGAGAGAGGGGAACCGAAACTGACGATGTTCAATCAATTTTCTCTTCTCACGAACGTATTAATTGATTTTTTTCCCTCTTCTTATGAGTCTATTTTATGCCAAAATAATTCTGAAGCAACTTCTTCAACTATCAGTTATCAGTTGCTTAATTGATTTCAACATCCAACTTGTTGGTATCGTCCGTTAGATCTCGTTTCAGGTTTCAAGATCGTTGGTCCTTGACCTTTCTAGTTTTGAAGTTATTGGTTTATTGTTCCAGGGAGAATTCCTTTCTCTTATTTGGAGGATATCCATATGAGGTTCATGAAAAATTATGGTCGAGTGGCCCATTATGCTCCTGCATATGCAATGAATGATGAATTTTCAAGAGTCTTACATCAACAAATGGAGTTTTTTTCCAGCAATCCTAGTGCTGATACCCTTAACCGTGTTAGAGGTGAAGTAAATGAGGCAAGTATATTGTTTTTATCCTGCATAGATACAACTTTATGGGAATGCTACAATTTATTCACCACGCCGGTAGTTCTTTGAGTGGATGGAGTCTTTGTCTTTACCCTACAGAATTCTACTAATACAGCATGCCTTATATTCTGGCTGCAGTTAAAATATCTGAATTGCAAGATTGCATAGAATGTTAAGACATATATTGATGCTTTCATTCATTTAAGTAATTAAATTTAGGGGGATGCTTTGAGGTATTTGTCAAACAAAGATGTGGCTGTTCCTCAAACAAAATTTCCTCCTTGCTTAAATATTTCGTCTTCTTGCTTGAGATTTCCTGATATGTGAACAAAGCCTGGTAGTCGCATCTTCTTCTTTCTAAAGAATTTGGTAGTTCACTAATATTCTGAAACATTATTCTTTGTTCATTTCGTGTTTACTCAAAATTTGTAGTGCTAATGTCATAGGATTGTGATAACGTTACTAGGGTTCTATTAGTCAGACTCAATAAGCTTATTAGAGTTAAGTGGTTATAAATTGAGTGAGTTTGTTTGGGGGTGGGAGAAGGTTAACATATTAGTACTCTCTTTTAGCTTTAATACACAATTTTCTTAAATTTCCACTTCCATCATAATTGGGAATGGTTACTGGACCAAAAATTTACGGAAAGTTAGTTGAAAATGGGTAATGTGCCAATCTCTTTTCCTCACGTATCATTGGGCTTCATTTGATGGAATGCTATCTTCGGTCTTTTTTCCTCATGTTTGATATTTTCTAAGAAGGAAAGTCTAAGTCCACAGATGGGCTTAAAAATACACTGTAGGCAGAAGGTTCATTAAGAATTGTTGCTGTAGTTTTATGATAGGATTAATTAGCCTCCCATACACTTCATATATGCTTGGGAGATTGTTCGGGAGATTTAATGATGGTTTAGTTAGGCTGGGACATGTTTTGTGTGATGTCCCACATTGGTTGGGGAGGAGAACAAACCACCATTTATAAGGGTGTGAAAAACTTCCCCTAGCAGACGCGTTTTAAAGCCTTGAAGGGAAGCCCGAAAGGGAAAGCCCAAAGAAGACAATATCTGCTAGCGGTGGATCTGGGTCGTTACAAATAATATCAGAGCCAGACACCGAACGATGTACCAGCCTTCTCGCTGTTTCCCGAAGGGGAGTAGACACGAGGCGGTGTGCCAATAAGGACGCTAGACCCCAAAAGGGGGTGGATTTGGGGGTGGTCCCACATTGATTGGAGGAAGGAAAGAGTGCCAGCGAGGATGCTGGGCCCCGAAGGGGGTGGATTGTGATGTCTCACATTGGTTGGGGAGGAGAACAAACCACCATTTATAAGGGTGTGGAAACCTTTCCCTAGCAGACACATTTTAAAGCTTTGAGGGGAAGCCCAAAGAGGACAATATCTGCTAACGGTGGATCTGGGTTGTTACATTTTGTATGTATGGAGTAATGTAAGCATAGACAGGGCAGACATGCAACTGGTTGTTAAAGAGCGCATCAGACATTTTACAATTTTGTTAAATGTGTATTTTCTTTCAATACTAGTACAACAATGCTTTCCCTTTAGCATTCTCTATTCTGTCAATTGGCTTGTCTGTTTGAGTTCTAACTTCAATCACATGATGTAAAGTTCCACAGCCATTGAATTGGAGTTGCTCCTAACCAAGTAATGCATTTGCATCATTATAAAATTCTTTGAAGGATCAGTTGCTGATAAAATGGCTTGCCAAAAAGAAGTGAAACTTTGTCGTCTGATGTTGTGATATAGAACCAATTTAGCCTAGGGAATTTTGGATCTGCACTCAAAAGTGATCTTAAATTTTTTAACCTTAAACATTCAAATCTGCTTCTTACTTCCCGGACCAAGCATTTTTGGGAGATTTGGAATTCCTTATACACTACATGATATGCAGGCCAGGCCAATCTTAATTAGTTCTTGTCCATGGAATGTCTGCAAGCTCTTCAAAAGGTAGTCGTGANAAAAAAAAAAAAAAAAAAAAAAAAAAAAAAAAAAAAAAAAGGAAGAAGAAGAAAAGAAAAGATGAAAAAGAAGTCAGAATTTTTAGTTTAGCTGCTCTATTGGGCTCTTAAACTGTTGGCAAGGTACGAGGAAGGAATTGTTTGATTCAGGTGCTATTACCCACACCTTGAGAAGACGTATTTTAGGGTGGGGTAATGATAGAATTGGGTTAAGATTGTTATTAGGTGTATATTAGTCATATTTAGTGAGGTTGATAGTGTTAACCATAGATAGAGCGGATGTGGGGTTAGGCATAGGAAATACAAATACTTGTGTAAATGCGAGATCGAAGGACCTCTCAAAATGTTATTATATATCATATCCATGTGTTCTCTTTTTGTTATAAGAATGAATGTTCTACTTCAATTTCTGGTTCCCATCATAGCGTCACCAGATTACTTTTTCATGCTGTAATTTTCCTTGTTCCTTAGATTTTGTGTAGGGTAAATTTCACTAATGAGTACATAATTAATAACTAATGGATAAGATAATCTCTTCCTCCTCCTCAGTGAAGTTTTCTAAAAGCTCTTTGGTAAATTTCAAAACAGAATAGTTAAGAAAAGGTTTACACAAACAGATCTGAAGGCCATATTTTCCCTTAAAACTGATTATCGTGTCCAGGAATGGGCAGGTTCGTTACCACACTTACGTATATTTTATTCTGTATTTGCATATGCTTTTTCTCATTGGCCCTTTGGCTTTGATACCATGTCACTCTGCTTCTTTTCTGTTCTGAAAAACTTAAACCTGCTTTGCAGATACGGACAATTATGGTGGATAATATTGAAAAAATATTGGAGAGAGGTGACCGTATTGAACTTCTTGTTGATAAAACTGCAACAATGCAAGATGGTGCATTTCATTTCAAGAAACAGTCTAAGCGACTTCATCGAGCACTTTGGATGAAAAATGCCAAACTTTTGTAAGTAATAATATATTTTTATGTTCATAAAAAGGTGTCTGAATAGCTACGGTAGAAAACAAGAACAGCTACACAGCATTATTTCCATTATGTATTATTTTTCTTCTGGAAACTGTTTTCAGAAATCTTTTGTCCAACATGGTTTTTGAATGGCTATTTTTTTTTTTTTTTTTTTTATTTTATTTTTTTATTTTTAGTTCAACAAGTGGAGTGGGAGGATTCGAACCTTGACCCCTTGGTCAAGTGCACATATTTCCAGTTGACCTGTGCTTAGTTTGGTTTCGAATGCTATTATTTGTGTTTAAAAACAGAAAATTGTTTTCAAGCATATTTTCCAAACAGCCCATGTAGTTTGTAGCATGACAGTCACAGGGATCTTAAAGAATAATGATAGTCATGAAAATGTATGTAATATGTATGGATTGAGATATACCGTTTTTTAAAGATCACAATTAACTATGTTGCTTACTGAACAATCAATTTTTTGGTTTCATGATTGAAATAAACCCGATGATGTTATGAGTACCTAAGCAGGAACGTAGTCACAAGTCTGACTTTTCTGTATTTTGGTTATTTGGTAGAGGTTTAAGTCAGTTTGACACTTCAATGCACCTATGTTTCTCATAGAATCGTATATTTCCATCTTTACAGAGCTCTGATGACATGCTTGATCGTAGTATTGCTGTATGCAATAGTTGCTGCTTTCTGTGGGGGCATTACTCTATCTTCTTGCAGATCTTAAATTCCTCAACGGGTATGCTATGATGATGGATTTTAAGCTCATCTGCGGGACTTTCAAATCGAAGGATGGATTCAGCGGCTTTTCACCACAGAATCTTGACATACAATACCATGTTCATAAAGCTGCAAACTTTCTAGATTTGTCCCTGTAAATTCTTCTCCTGTGGCTGCAGTATGCGTGCAATTGCTCTTGGAAGCTCGTCGCGTTGTACTTTTGCAACTGACTATTTGTTCATCTTTATTATTTTCGTTTTGTAAATTGCTTGATATTTGTTGCCATATCTTATTTGAATTGAAGATTTTGCTATTTCAAAGGTCATTTTCCCCTTTTCTTGCCTCCGGTTTGAATAGATTGATTGTACCACATGCAACCTGACTTGGAGTCGACTTCTTTTTTTTTATTTATTATTTATTATTTTTTATCCTATAATTGCAGTGTAATGGGGCTTAAAGCATGGAAAACCGTTGCACCGATCTCCTTGGTCTGTGGTGCGAACCGCTCCAAAAAGACCAAATAAGACGTAAATCGGTCCAGTCGGTTCTTTCTTTCAGAGAAGAAGGCTTCACTTTGCGTTGCGCTGTAGAGATCCCTTTTGGTAGCGTTTCATTTCAATTTCTTCTACACTTTTATTTATTGCACGCTCACTTTCGCCATCTGAAAAGTCAAATTACTTCCATAACCCTTGTCCCATTTTCCTTCTCTTTGTTGACTCTCATGAATTACATTTTTTTAGTTACTTCAGTTCTCTGAGTAGAAGCTGAAAATGAATGCTGACTCTTTCTTTGTATTCAACTCACAGTCTTTTATGATTTGCTTATTCTTCATGAATTTTCCCTAATCTGCAGCTTTAATCTTGCCCTAATCTGTATCAGTGTGTATTATTTTTCTTCTAATCTTAAGCTTAAATCTTGGCCTAACCTGAAGGCCTGATATTTTCATAAGCACTATAGAGATCTTCTGTCAGGATCCAATTGATGACGTTCTAGAGGATTTCAATGAATGGATCATAAATTGTCCCCATCAGCAGAGGTGGAATTTCATGGAGAGAAGGTTTTGAGTTTATCCTTGTAGAAAATTTCACTCTTAGTCTTAACTTTATTCTGTCTGGTTTCTTTTGAAGTGATTGTAATTCTCCCCATATCCACTTTTATTATTTTGCTCAACTACTCCAAGGAATGTATACAGGTGTTTGGACTTTCCACTTGAAGAAACTAAGGATGTGGACTGGTGGCATTGCTTCAAAAACACATTTGGTTGTTGGTAATATGATGTTGATATTCAGCCACCTAATCAATAGATATATTATTTTGTTAATGTGGGATCCATCATACTTATGTAGTTGAATGGACAGTATCTACTTCTACGGTTACATTGAAATTTTTTCCACTGCCCCAAGTATTATCTTTCATGGGGAAGAGGATGAAGGCGAGGAAGATAGATCAGGGATATGTTGCGGCCACAGATATAAATAAGGTAGCCCTTTCTACTTAAAAGATCCTTTCTTGTTTTTGATATGTGTTTTGGATGGAGAGCATATATGATTTCCCTAAAATGCATTTTTTACTGTGCTAGGTTTGCATAAACTAGAGATTTCCTAATTCTTTGATGGTTTACTTTGGTTCAGTGGTGAGAAATTTTCATTAGAAACGAAAACTTATTTTTATGTTCGTTTTAACAAATAACGATATGTGTATGTGTATCAGGTAAGGTATATCAGAATATCAGCGCTTGTCACAGGGCAGTCTTTATAGTCGAGCTTTTAACTTATTTTATGAGGTAAAACATTCACAGATATATGCTTCATTGTTGGGATATCATTTTTTTTTTAAAAAAAGAAAATTTGGATTCAACAATTACAAAATGAGAGATCGAATCATTGACTTGTGAGGCGGTAAAAGTGTCTTTATCTACAAAAACTATGCTAATTTTATTTCAAATTGTGTTTTAGGCCAACATCTCAAATACATACCTTTGCACCCAATAGTGGAAGCTGTAATATACGGTATGAAAATAAATTTTCTAAGAGCATCTCTATTTATCAATTTGTTGGATGGTTAATCTGAACTTTTGAATATCACTATTCACGAATTTACAATAAGTATTTAGGCCTCTAATCTTTTTATACATAGACAAAACTACTTGTGCAGATAACATGTTTGTCGTTTACAAAATTGTCCTAGAATCATAATCTCCTAACAAAGATAAAGTTAAAGGACATGTTACCAAATGCATTTTCCAACTGTCACAAATTATTGCCCAAGAAAGGTTTTTATGGAGGAACCAATATCAATATTCCCCATGAGTCGTGTCAATACCTATCCACTTACTGATATGACCGGTGATTATCCAAGTGCCAAAACCTATGGCTATGCCGAGATGAATTTCAAGTTAAACGTGTATTTTTATATGGAAAGTCTTAATTGTTAAGCTTGTACTTGGCCCACATATTAGCTACTCTAGAGCATAGGTGAAAGAATTGCTTGGTTAATGGGACAGGTATTCAGGCAACTTGAAAAATCACACATCTTTTATAGTTAGGTCCGTTGTATTCTAATAATGTAGGTTGATGTGACCTGCTTAGTAAGCAGAATACCATTTTAGGAAGGAAGTGTTTGAGAGAAGTCCATTAGGCTCTTGCACTCCTTGCTTTTGATATAACGATTCATGTCTAAGATTAGGGTTAAGATCTAGAGTCTGGATTCGATACGTGACAACTTTGACTATCATCACAGACCAATATGAGTCATTTCTATCATGTTCTGTCCTTACTCATGCTTTCTAGTAAAATTATCAAAAGGTCACCCAACATAGTATTGCTCCAAGCATAACACACTTAATTGAAGTTTTTTTTTAGTGGCTCAATCATTGAAATTCCAAAGCTACGTAGGTTTGAATTTGAGTAATCCTATGTTGGAGCAACCCAAAGTCCACTTTGAATCAAGAATATCCTATTGTGAACCCATAGGCTGAGCGTTGACATGTTCCACAGCAGAAATTTCTTGCTACACAAGTCATGTCACTGCGTTTGTTCAATTGAGTTGTTAAAGTTATAGTGATTAGATGTAGGATTTTGATTACAAGGAATGGACGTTCTAAGAGTTGGGAAACGGAACAACAAAAAATGTTTTTTCTGAATGTTAGTGGGGAAGGACATCGCACATGTTGTGATGGACAAGCTCTATTAGCTTTCTCTTATGACCAACTAGTTGATATCAAAACATCTCCTCTCCCTCTCGGTCTCACAATTCCATTGCCTCTTTTTGTCTCTTCTAGGAACTTCTAGTCAAGGAAAAAGATTCGCAGAAAAGAATTCATGAACCACATCTTTCCGCCAGCCTATATTCTTTTTCTTTCATCCGGTCTATATTATTTAATATAGGCCGATAAATACGATTGACTAGAATTGAAGTCTATATAGTCTAATTTAGCCAATATTTTTATAAAATAGATGGAGGATAAGTATTTAGATTAAAATAGAATACATTCTAGTTTTTTTTTCTTTAATAAGAGAATTAGTGGGTCAAGTGACATCTTTCATGAACTAATTGATGATTAGATTAATTGATCGCTGATGAAGAGAGGTGTCCAACACTTATAAGGGGAAACTAAAAGGGAAGAATCCAAAATTTAATAAATAAATAAATAAATCGTTATTTACAATTCTTATATATTCTTGACAGCCAATAATGGAGAATGTGCAGCACCACTTTGGAACTCGTCATCAATTCATCGTATGTCTTCTTCTATACTATATATTATTTCATGTTATTCTCAATTACTTTAGCTGTATGATTTAAGTTATATTTTTAATTTTATCTTCAATTATTGAAAGGCTTAGAAAAATTTAGGGAGCTTTTCCTCCAGGAATCTTTAATTAATATTTTCATTTGCTGGGCGGCTCATTAAATTATATATATAATAACAACTTTTTTAAGAATTTAATAATTCAAGTAGGAGTGGTTTTGTTGAATATTGAAGAAATATTTAACACTAATATTTATTTAAATGCCTATTTCACTTCTCAAATTGATTGATCAAGTGGAAAGAATAATCCACTCGTAAAATTATAGTTGAGGATATATTATAATAAAATGAAAATTCATTATAAGTTTTATTTATATTATGATTTTTTTTTTTTTTAATATGAGAATAGTTACCATAGAAAAGTTATTTATTTATTTATTTATTTATTGTGATGTATGGGTTGGTTAGTTATGTTATGCTTACGTTGGTCGGTAGAAAATTTTAGTTAATCATATAAAGATTTTTTAGGAAAAAAGAAAAGAAGTCAAGGTAGCAGTTCAGAAGGAAGAAAGGAAAATAATAATAATAATAATAATAATAATAAAAAGAAAAATAAAGAGGGCAATAATGCAGGAGTGAGGTGGCTGTCCAGTTTTTCAAAGTGGAGAGATTCTAAAGAATTTGGGCATACACAAGTTGACAAAATTGGCAACTACTTTATGAGGTTTAGACCAAAGTTTGATTTGGTTAGCAATTAAAGTCATTTATACATTATATTCACTTAACTAACTTAACCACACGTGTTTGTTGCTGAACAGGTTTTGATCCATCATTCTTCTGTTTGCCAGTTCGAGTTATTTGGATTTTGTATTTAACACTTCACCGACAGGTTCAAAATCTTATCGCATTGTCTTCTTCTTCAAATATTAGTTCTTTGAGTAGCTGAGTATAATCTCATTTCTATTTTTCTGTCCTTGTTTTACTAGAGCATATCTTTTGTGAAATAAGGTTGTGTGCTAGGTAAAATACCACAATTAAACTCAAATTCTAGTCGTTGTTGGACATCGTTGGAGGATCGCCTAAGCTTGCAGATTAGGATTCAACACTGACCCTATCAATTTTTTAAAAAGAAAGAAATTTAACCTTAAATTTGACGAGAATTACGTTTATTAATGTGTAATTTAGCCATGAAAATTGATGGAAAGAGAGGCAAAGATACTTTGAAGAACAGATAAGAATGGATGTGGGTTCCTAATTTATAAATATCTCAAAATGGTCTCCCCTCCTCAACATACCATGCCCTTCGTTACCCATTTTTATTTTCAAAATCATCCAAAAGTTTTCTCAAATTGCAATTCAACCCCCAAAGTTGACCATTTCTTAATAATAATGTACTTTTGTCCTATAAAATCTCTCAAACCTTCTCCCTTCTTTATCCCAAAAAGCTCCGTCTTAACCCGAAAGTCAAAATCATGCCTTCTTCTCATCATCTTCCCTCCACCATTGCCGCCCTCCACTCCGATATCCTCCAGACTCATATTCTTACCCGCCTCGACGGCCCTGCTCTGGCCTCCGCCGCCTCTGCCTCCTCCCGCTTCCGCCACCTCTCCGCCGAGGACCAACTCTGGCGTCAAATTTGCTCTGCCACCTGGCCCTCAACCACTCATCCCCGTATCCAGCAAGCCATCTCCGTCTTCCCTTCCGAACACCGCTCCTTCTTCTCCGACGTATTTCCCCTGCTCGATTGCCGGTCGCTTCGTTGCGATCTCGACCGTTCCCCTTCCTCCGAATTGATCTCCGCTGTGGACATTCATTACAAGGACAAACCCCTCCTCTCCAAAGTCCACTCCACCGAGACCCACACGAATTGGTTCCTCTACTCCCCATTTCGCGTCGACGTAATCGACCCAAAAGACTCAATTCCGTTGCCGATTCGCCGCCGAGAGAAACGCGAAGATTGGGTAGCTAATCTAGAGCAAAATCTAACGGCGAGTTGGATTGTAATCGACCCAATTAAGAACAGAGCAGCAAACGTCTCGAGTAGGCAGGCAGTGAACGTCCGGCGACACTGGTTGTCCGGCGAGATACAAGTACAATACACGACGATGATGGGCGGCGACAGGAGGGCGGGGTCGAGAACGGAGATGGTACAGTGCTCGGTGGTGGTGATTTGCGGCGAGAAAGAAGAGGATGGGATGGAAATGAGCGTTAGAGAGGTGAGTATGCAGATTTTGGACATGGAAGGGAAGCATTTGAACGGGAAGGAGAGCTCCGGGATTCTGGGAGAAGCCATGGAAAGTGGGAAGAGAATTAAAGAACAGAAAGGGGAAGCGAAATTGAGGTTCGGAGAATACGAGGAGCTGAAGTGGAAGAGGAAAGGCCGGAAAGACAGAATCGAGAATGCTTTGGATATGCTCTGTGTTTTCACCGGAATCGCCATTTTTCTGTCTTTCTGCACCTTCTTCATCTTCTTCTTCACATAAACTTGAATTTATCATGATTAATCTCCCTAATTAAACCCTAATCCTTCATTATTTTATTCCAAACATATATTCTTAACAATATTCAAATTCAATGGTTTGGGCCGAAGCAAGAGAAGCCCAAATCAAAGGCAGGCCTGTACAATTATAATTTAAATATAAATATATATATAGCGGTTGAGTCCCCCGTCTTTTGTTCCGTTCTCAAGTTCTTGAACTTATGGAGTCTCGAGCCATTTTTTTGTTAACATAATGACACCGAATCCTTGTTGCAGCCCAAGCTATTGAATTTGCTTCTTTATTTTTGATACCAATAATTAAGAATGGTTTGCCCCTGAACATCAAAACTCGAATTTCAATTGTGTGTGACACAACAATATCGCATCTAATTCTCATCTCAGTCCCCAACAACACGATCCATGCATCCTGATGTCGTCCCATGACTTAGGACACATTGCTCATCTTAGCTTGCTCGAACACAATCGTTAGGAACTGACCCGTGTGTCGGTCATCTTATCGGGATATATATATATATGAATAAAATAATTTTGATATCTTTAAATTTAAATAAAAAAAAGATGAAGTTGGATATAAATGTATGATTATTAAATACAAAATTAGATAGGATGAAAATGAGAGCATTAAATTTGAATTAAAGATAAGCATTAATAATTAAAGGGGAAAGAAAGAAAGAAAAAAAAAAAAAATAGGGTCAAAGGAGGATGAAGGATAGCTTTTAAAAGTACATATAATATTATTATTTATTAAAATTTTAATTACAGAATAAAGTAAAATAAAATATAAATAAATAAAAATGAGAAATTTTTTTAGTGTATCTAAAAGTCACCAACAAATACCAATTTTCTTTTGTACCTTTTTACCCTTTATTTTGCCTTTTTTGCTTACTACCTCCCCCAAGAATATCTGTCTATCAATTTTTCGACATAATAAAATCTTTAAAAAATAAAAAATAAATAAAGATTAAATTTTTTAATAAGGAGAAAAATTCCAATATTGCCCCTCCTTATAGTCCGTGTATTATGAATAGACCAATATCGGAGCTGTGTTTGGTGTTAATGTAATAGTGCCAGACCACAGTTACTAGCAGATATGGTCATATTTTAGGTTTTTCTTCGAAGTTTTTAAAATTATGTCTTTTTCACATCCTTGTAAAGAATGCTTCTTTCTCCTCTTCTAATCGATGTATGATCTCACAATTTACTCTCTTCCGAAGCTCAGCGTCCTCGTTAGCACTCGTGTTCCTTCTCAATCGATGACATTTCTCTCCTTGATCGATGTGGGATCTCACAATCATCCCTTTTGGAGCCCCCAACGTCCTTGCTGGCACAAACTCGATGTATTGAAATCTTGAGTATTGGAGTTGTGGTCCAATTGAACATGAAATGACCTTTTTAAATTCGATTCATTGGACTCAAAAGGCATGAGATGCTTCACCCCATTCAATTCAATTCAATCAACAACTTCAGTTTTGGAGGCATTGGGTTTGGACAATTGAAAACTCCAAATGGGTTTGTTATTTATAGAATTTACGATCTCCATTCTTGTATAATAAGAAATAGAGTGAGCTAAAGATGAAATAGTTAAAATGAAAAGACATGGTCAAAATTTTTATACGACACACGCGAGCGTGTATGAGAACTGAAAATCAAGAGATGTAGGCGGGTGGGGAAGGAAAAGACACCAACAAAGAACCAACAACGAGATTAGCTACAAAAAAAAAATGTTGGAAATTTCACATCCATCCATGAAAATTGTGGCTCAAACTCAGTGGAATCTCTCAACTTCATCGGCTTTCTATATGTCTGTACGTTTTTGGTTTATGCTATCGTCCACCAACTCGTCTTTTCATCCATTCATTCATTCTCCGATTCAGGATGTAACGAACTGATTCGATACTTTTTGGCTGTGTTTTCTCTTTCAATCCAATTTGCTACTACCTAACTACCCTAAAATGAAAGTCCTCCTCCCGATGCAAAAAGGGGTTCGATAGAATTGTGTGGCTAATATATACAACCCCGAGACGTCAAATTTTTACGTCTGAGTTATCTTATTGTACCTGAATGGATTTTGATGCTCAAAAAAAAAAGGGAATTTGGAGTGATGTGGGGGTGGAGTGATTGGAAGTGTGGGAGAGTTGAGTAACATGATGTGTTGTGAGGAAAGGAACAAAAGAGAGAAAGTGGGGGGAAATGGAGGGGCCTGAATGGTGTGTGTACCAAGTCCAAGCAAGATTTGGGTGTTTTCTTATGGGTTTTTCTGTCTCAGTGTTGCAAATACAGCCATCATATTACCAACATGGGCCCTCACCCATCCGTATCCGCATCGTAATGCTACCACCTTCAATAGTCTGATATCATTTGTTGTGCGTCGTAATGTCACAACCTTCAATGCTCTAATACTACTTGTTGTGCCGTAAAGCTACAACCTTCAATGTTCTGATACCACTTGTTATACCAGAATACTAGAGTCAAAATGTTTTGATACTCAATTGTTGTAGCAAAAGCGGAAACAATATCTATTGCACTCACATACCCACAAATAAACACAAAAATTTACTTGGTTTGGAGAAAAGAAATTCTCGTGCATCCATGGGTAGTAACCAATCACTATAACCAAAGTGTTTACAAGTGTATCTCTCACACTTTCCTTTCCAATCACGTCTCAAAACAATGCTAGACAAACTAAATGAGATTTAATAATCAAAATAAATGAGAATTATGACAATTCATCTTCAACAACATAAAGATTATCACCATAAACTAATACGAGTTCTTTAATCATGTCTTGTCTTACTCGTATATTTTTTTAAAAAAATTCTGAAAGATTACGAGTATGTACTGTTTAGTCACCAAGGAAGAACGTGTATTTAGTCACCATTATATAATCAATATCAATTTTATTTAGACGTGATCTCGATTAATTCACGTACTATTTTCTTAATCGAGCGTTATAAATTGAATTAAATAAAGGTCATAATATGAGTCTTTAATCATGTTTTTAGATCATGGATTGAGTGGTAAAATAATGGTTGGGACAACATATAAAATTGAATTAAATGAATATAATAACCCATGAGCTTGGGGTTGGGGTCTTTTATTTATATAATAATAAGAGATGATATCAATCATTGATTCTATTCTATTATTATCTAATCATTAATTAATTAAATTAATTGTGTTTGTTAAAAAGTTCGTGAAATTGACAATAAGTAACGTGTCAAAACGGATAATATCTGCTAGTAGTAAGCTTAAGCTGTTATAAATAGTATCAGACCCAGACATTCAGTAGTATTCCCAGCGAGGATGTTGACCCCTACTGAGTGGATTGTGAGATTCCACATTAGTTGGAGATAAAAACGAAGCATTCCTTACAAGGGTAAGAAAGCCTCTTCCTAGTAGATGCTTTCTAAAATCGTGAGGTCGACGACGATACGTAACGTGTCAAAATAGACAATATCTACTAGAGGTGAGTTTGAGCTATTACAAATAATATTAGAACAAAACACCGAGTGGTGTGCTAGCGGTGGGTCTGGGTCGTTACAGATTGTATCAAAGCTGGACATTGGACGATGTGTCAGCCTTCTCGCTGTTTTCTAGAGGGGATAGACACGAGACGGTGTGTTAGTAAGAACGCTGGGCCCAAAGGGGGTGAATTTGAGGGTGGTCCCACATCGATTAGAGGAAGGAAAAATGGGCCTCGAAGGGGGTGGATTTTAAATCCTTAACGAGAAGCCCGAAAGGGAAAGTCGGACGAGGACAATAGTCTGTGTAGTTGCCAATTTGGATGGGTAGTTGAGAAAAGGGATGTTTGCGGAAATAGAGGAAAATGCAGGGACCGAAACGCAAGAAAAGAAAAAAAGAACGTTCAGAAGGGAGGTTAACGAGGGGAGAAAGGAGACAAGAATGTAAATACACAGAACCCAGTCAAGGTCCGCACATGCAACTCCCTGATTGACTGTTGAATGCTCACGTGGCTGCCACGTCACCCCTTCTTCTCCTTCCTTTCCCTCTTAAGATTTCCAAAACAGAGCTGTCTCTGTTTCCTTCCCTTCCTTTTTTCTCTCTGTTTTTTTCTTACTGCATTTCGAGATCTCTCTGAGTCAAAACTGCCCATAAATAGAATCTTTAATGATTTCTTTCTTCGTTGAATTCAAAGCTAAAACCATCTCCCCCTGGCCTGAACTTCACCTGAATCTCTGCAACAGCCACCGTCCGAATAGGTAAACTCTCCACCAGTTTCTTCAATCTATTGAGCTTTTGTTCTTGTTTTTCTTCGATTTATTCATCTCCTTTAGTAAGATTTGTGGGTATTCTTTCCTTTTTTCTTTTGGAATTTGGGTTTTTGAAGATTAAATAATGTCATGGCCAGAGCAGAAAACAGAGGAGATATGTAAGATTAGAAAACGAAGGTGTTCTTCGTCGTCTTCTTCTTCTTCTTCTTCTTCTACTTTGGTCTTTAAATACAGATTCAAGAACACACCCACGTGGAAAATGAGCACAAAATCCCATTCTTCCAACCGGTCGCCGTCGTGCTCTGTCGCCGGCGGCGGCAGCAAAGGGAAAGAAGCCTCTGTTTCGGTCTCTGTTTCAGTGTCAGCTCGGAATCATTCCCAGAAGTTGAAGAACAATATGGATATCATTGAAGATAAACAAGAGCTGATGAAAACCCAGGATTTTGTTTCCCAGATCTCGCATTCGTGCTTATCAGATCCGGATCCGTGTTTCAATGACTCAAATTCAAAGGTGAGTTTTTGATTTCGATTATGAATACTCTGTTTTGGGAATTGTGTTGTGAAATGGAATTGGATTACGTTTTGGATTTGGGTATTGAAATCTGAGCAAGTGGGGTTTGATTAAATGAATTAAAATCTTCCCAGAAAGTTGAAGGTGACAGAGTTCACAGAAGAAGAACATCGGCATCTTCTTTGAGGATTGGAACAGGGGAGGCCAATTTTCATGGCAATCACTGTTTAATAGAGGTACCCATCCAACTTGGGTTCCTATCACTTTCACATAGATACGATGAGACATAAACTTATTCATTGAATGCAGATTGAAAATCCAAGTAATCAGGGAAGAACAGCTCGCCGGAAGACAAAATTCATGCTGAAAACACGTTTAAAGGAAGTGAGTAATTGTCTAACAACATCAAAGGAGCTTGTAAGAGTATTAAACCATGTTCTAGCTCATGAAGACAACGATCAACACCGTCCATCATCAATTTCACCACTGATTACAGCTCTAAAATCAGAGATGGAGCGAGCCAAGGCTCGCGTTGATCATTTGATTAAAGATCAGAGCTTTCATGGCGATGAAATTGAGATTGTAATGAAGCGATTTACAGAGGAGAAGACAGCGTGGAAGAACAGAGAGAGAGCTCGAGTTCGTAGCTCCATTGCTTCAATGGCGGATGAAATTGAGATTGAGAAAAAGCTTAGAAAACAAGCTGAGAGATTGAACAAAACGATTGCTAAAGAACTCGCTGAAGCTAAAATTTCACTTTCTAAAGCGATGAAAGATCTTCAAAGGGAGCGGAGAGCTAAGGAGATATTCGAGCAAATATGCGATGAATTAGCTAAAGGGATTGGAGAAGACAGAGCCCAATTCGAGGAGTTTAAGAAGGAATCTGCTAAAGTACGAGAAGAAATCGAACAAGAACGGGAAATGCTTCAATTGGCTGATGTTTTACGGGAGGAAAGAGTTCAGATGAAGCTGTCGGAAGCGAAATATCAATTTGAAGAGAAGAACGCCGCCGTGGAACGGCTGAAAGACGAGCTGGAAGCGTTTCTGATAACCCAATTCCGCCATGAAAACAGGGAAGAAGAAGATTATTCCGGCAAGATCAAAGAATTGGAAGCGTATTTGAAGAAAATAAATTTTGGGTCTGTTCAAGAACACCCAGATGGAGATGGGAAGATTGAAGAACAGGAATGTTCAGAGGAGGACGACAGCGATCTCCATTCGATTGAGCTCAACATGGATAACAATAACAAGAGTTACAGATGGAGCTTTGTTCATGGAGGATCTAAAAGGAACTCATTTGAGAAGGATCAAATCAATGGAAGAAAGTCTGTTTCAGAGAAGATTCAATGGGGAAGCATTTGTTTGAATCGGAAAGCTTCGAATGGCTCTAAAAATGGCGACTTTGTTGGTCGGAAGAGCCATGAAAGTTCAGAGAGATTGGAGTGGGAGAGATTTACAGAGGTTTTTGAAAAGGAGGGAGACAATGGAAGTGCAGAGAAGAAGAACACTAAATCTGGGAAGTGTCTTAGAGACATTCTGTTTCCAGGATTTGTGGAACCAAATGATGATGTTGGGATTGCTGGGAATGTGGAGATGGATGAAGCTTCTTGATTCGGAAACTTCTTTGTTCTTCATGTTCATATTCATATGTAAATAGAGTTGTATACACCCACAAATTCGTGCAAATTCGATATATTTTGTTATACGATTTCATCTTTAATTACCTGTTTGTCGTTTCGATTTGAAACTCTTTCAAATGTTCTAGACACGGGTCGTTGGATTCTGGGTGCACTCCTACCGAGAAAGAACAAAGTGGATCGTGTTGAGGATTGTTGGGAGAGGAGTTTCTCGTCGGCGATCATGAGTTTATAAATAAGGAATACATCTCTATTGGTACGAGATCTTTTGGAGAACTTATGTGTAAAGTGGGCAATATCATATCAATATAGAGAGTCGTGGTTACTAACAAAAGGAGGAGACATCATTGTGTCGAGGCAACATGGTCAAGGATCAAACTAATAAAGAAGCAAGAGCCCAAGAACACACGAGCCCAAGAACACACGAGCCCAAGAGTTGACCCAACAATTATTGTACATATACATATAAACATTTACTCACTTTGACTTCTTTGTTTTCTTTTTTACTTGTTATAATTACATTAGTTCACCGTAATAGATCGAGTACTTGAGATTGGTACCACGAAAAACTCCCCAATAGCATCGACTCGAGAAAGAAAATGTATCTATTTGGTTTGGATGAACTCTTACTAAATTAAAGAAGAAAGAAGATACGAGAGAGATATGAGTACAGTTTGATTTTGTGGTGTACTCGTTTGTAATGAGTAGGGTTTCGTTCTCGTTGATTAGTTAGCCTCTACTTGAGAAAAGGGTTTCGTAGTTTTGTTCATAAGGTAAGTTATATCTATCCCTCAAAAATCCGTTAAAGTTGAAATGAAACTGAATTTGAAAGCTACCAGAGAATGATTACCATTATCATTATAACAGTTCAAACTCATCACTAGTAGACATTCTTTGCTTTGACCCTTTACGTATCATCGTCAGGCTCACGATTTTAAAACGCGTCTACTAGGGAGAGATTTCCACAATTGTGAGGTCCCACATCGGTTGAAGAGGGAAACAAAATATTCCTCATAAGGGTATGAAAACCTCTCCCTAATAGACACGTTTTAAAATCATGAGGCTGACAACGATACATAACGATCCAAAACGGATAATATTTGCTAACGGTGAGCTTAAACTATTACATTGCAATTCAATATCATCAACGAACCGCCATTTTGGATGGAGGGTAAGAGTATAACATCAAGAGGGGATCATGGGGTGTCTTCTTGTCTACATTACTTTAGTTTCTTTTTCATTGGAGCTTTCTATTATATATTGTACATCGAATGTGTGAATTGTTGTGCAATCCTAACAACCTTTTTTAGTACTGTCTTGGTGTACGTGAGCGAGGACTAGGGCAACTAAATGACATTGTTCTTGAGCGAGGACTCGATGGGCAACCACAAATAATGGCTCGAGTGTTAGTCTATACAATTTTTACCCATTTTGAAGTGTCATAAAAAGATGGTTGGATGAAATTGATGAATTATGAGAAGCACACCATTCTTGGAAAGAAAAAGAAACTTAGGGCTTTGAATATCTTCATGTATTTTCTCATTAAATTTGCTGTCATTTCTTGATGTCACATTGATTTGCAATACACCCTTTTCTCTGAAACTAAAATTATTGTACCCTCCCCAATTCTAGTAGCCTACAAGTCCCCGTACTACAATAACTTTGACCAAATATTGTTTTGCGATTTAGCTTTTACGTATAAAGTTCCAAACCATGCATAACTGACCGACAATGTTAAGAACTACGAAACTTCATAATGGTATGATATTAATTACTTTGAGCACAAACTCTCGTAGTTTTATGTTTGGTTTCTCCAAAATACCTCGTACTAATGAAAATATCTGGATCAACCCATTAATTAGTCGATATGGGATTCCTATACCAACAATTCTCAACATATTCGTTACTTACCAACTCATTACGGGTATGAAAGGTTTGGGAGTTTGTAGAAGGAGAAGGGGACAGGACATGCATTAATGTTTGTTTGGAGTCATTATTAATGTTTTCGAAATACAATTTTGTTTGCTAAAGGCTTTGTGTCAGTCCATGCGACACTCACTGTCTTCCCCATCACTGCATTCAACGTTTCTCTGTTTCTTGCCCTTAAAATTAGTGGGGACCTTCGAACCCACTGGCTTCAATTTGGCTGTCTAATTGCGACGTTGTTCATTACTATCCCATATGAATCAATTGATCTTACAATTAAACGCATCCTTCAACATTACTAAAGTCCATGTCTTTGGAACAAGCTGTTTATCAAGGAGGAGGAGGAGGAGAAGGGAGAGAAGAATTGGTGATCTTTTCATCCTCCCCCCACTCTATCGCTCTCCGGTTGCGTTTTTGGCGCACCCCCGCCGCAGTTACTACTTCGACCAACCCACCACCCTGAATTGTCTTCGAGCAGTTGAGTTCGAATCGAATTTCGATGTCATGCTCACACCCTTTTGTGTCGAGGATTATTAGAGGTTGAGCCCTGTTGGATGATGAAAGTCCCACATTGACAAATTTAGGGTATGATCATGGATTTATAAGTGAGGAATACTAACTCTATTGGTATGAGGCCTTTTGGGAAGCCTAATGCAAAGCCATGAGAGCTTATGCTTAAAGTGGACAATATCATGCCCTAAACTTAGCCGTGCCAATAGAATGTCGAACAAAGGACTCCAAAAGAAGGTACAAAGGCAGTCAAAAATGACTAAGACTCCAAAGGAGTCGAGCCGCGTGCTTTGTTCAAGGTGAGGTATTGGATGATGAAAGTGGACAAAATCATACCATTTTGGAGAGTCGTGTTCGTCTAACAAGCCCCATGTTAGCTAATTAAGAGAAAGATCAATCTTTATTGGTTATACCCGTGTAGAGCTGTGATTCATTCCATGTTAGCTAATTAAGAGAAAGATCAATCTTTATTGGTTATACCCGTGTAGAGCTGTGATTCATTCAAATTAGGTAAGACTAGAGAAAGATCAATCTTTATTGGTTATACCCGTGTAGAGCTGTGATTCATTCAAATTAGGTAAGACTTTAGTGGTTATACCTGTGTAGAGCTGTGATTCATTCAAATTAGGTAAGACCTACCATTCTGAAAGCGGTAAGAGTCGTGTTCGTCTAACAAGCCACATGTTAGCTAATTAAGAGAACCTACCATTCTGAAAGCGGTAAGAGTCGTGTTCGTCTAACAAGCCACATGTTAGCTAATTAAGAGAAAGATCAATCTTTATTGGTTATACCCGTGTAGAGCTGTGATTCATTCCATGTTAGCTAATTAAGAGAAAGATCAATCTTTATTGGTTATACCCGTGTAGAGCTGTGATTCATTCAAATTAGGTAAGACTAGAGAAAGATCAATCTTTATTGGTTATACCCGTGTAGAGCTGTGATTCATTCAAATTAGGTAAGACTTTAGTGGTTATACCTGTGTAGAGCTGTGATTCATTCAAATTAGGTAAGACCTACCATTCTGAAAGCGGTAAGAGTCGTGTTCGTCTAACAAGCCACATGTTAGCTAATTAAGAGAACCTACCATTCTGAAAGCGGTAAGAGTCGTGTTCGTCTAACAAGCCACATGTTAGCTAATTAAGAGAAAGATCAATCTTTATTGGTTATACCCGTGTAGAGCTGTGATTCATTCAAATTAGGTAAGAACCTACCATTCTGAAAGCGGTAAGAGTCGTGTTCGTCTAACAAGCCACATGTTAGCTAATTAAGAGAACCTACCATTCTGAAAGCGGTAAGAGTCGTGTTCGTCTAACAAGCCACATGTTAGCTAATTAAGAGAAAGATCAATCTTTATTGGTTATACCCGTGTAGAGCTGTGATTCATTCCATGTTAGCTAATTAAGAGAAAGATCAATCTTTATTGGTTATACCCGTGTAGAGCTGTGATTCATTCAAATTAGGTAAGACTAGAGAAAGATCAATCTTTATTGGTTATACCCGTGTAGAGCTGTGATTCATTCAAATTAGGTAAGACTTTAGTGGTTATACCTGTGTAGAGCTGTGATTCATTCAAATTAGGTAAGACCTACCATTCTAAAAGCGGTAAGGACAGAGTGGAGTGGGTTGGGCCCTATCTTTTTACTTCTTTATTTTATTATTATTATTATTATTTTATTTACTTGGTTTCTTAATTTTAAATCTGGATTTTTCACTGTATAGGTCGTGAGGGTTGGGCCCTATCTTTTTACTTCTTTATTTTATTATTATTATTATTATTTTATTTACTTGGTTTCTTAATTTTAAATCTGGATTTTTCACTGTATAGGTCGTGAAGTTCCAACTGATTCTTTATTAGTCGTCTACCTGTGTAGTTCCTAGTCAGTTTTGGAGATTGGTTTATGGCGTCATAACATTAGTCTTGATCCGTTCCTACACTTAATAGAAGTGTTCATCTTAAACCATCTACCCGCATAGTCCATAAGCTCTTACATTATCGATTTACGGAGTTTCGATGTTGGCCTTGACTCGTGCTTACGCTCAATAGGGGTTCTCATCCTAACACCCACCTGTGTAGTCCCTAGACTGGTTTACAGGTTCGTCGTTTGTACAGTCTAGAGTGCTTAAGAACTTACCTTACCTCTGTATCTTCCTCGTTCTTTGATGGTTTTGAATGATTCAAAAGTCCAGAGTGCTTTTCCTTAGGGTTACGAGAAGATTTTGTGAAGGAAGCTTGGTCAGAATTAAACTCCTTGTGGCCGAAACCGAGTTGACTTTGACCATTTTTCCAGTTTTTCACTATTTTTCTTATATATATATATATATAAGTTGGAGACTTTTCCAAGCATTTTTCTCTACTACATTTTTAAAATTTGATCTCTAAAACTATCAATAAAATCTCAAAAATTTCATAAAAAATTTAATTCTTAATCTAGAAAGAGTTCTTGACCAGAGTTAGTAGAGGAAACTAATGACTATCTATATTTAGTTTTCGTGAAATACGATATCAGATCATGTATATGAGATTACCAAAGATACATCACTAACGATATCAATGTTAGATTCCGGTTTAAACATCGAAACGTATCGAAAGTCGATTGCTCGGATAGCGCTCTTACATGAATTGATATGCATGTAGCACAGAAACCAACAAAAAAAATAGAATGATTGAAAGAAATAAAAGAAGGAAAACACCGAAATGTTAGGTGATTATAAGTTGTGCATTGATAGTCTCACTGAAGTTTGTTTGCAATAGGAAATGAACTTGAAGAGGGTTGTTCGTTCGTAATTGGGTGATGACATGAATGTGCTCGATGCATTGATATCCACTGGGCCCTCTCTGATTATTATCTGTGTACCTTGTGGCCCAATTTGGTGTGTTTTTAATACCCATTTCCCTGGCCCTTGCTATCTTCACTTGCTTGCCTCGCTATTCCACGCATCACAGGCACAACCCTCTCACTCAAATTCAAATTGCATTTTCATTTTTAAACTTCTTCCTCATAATACCGTCTATTTCCTTGTGAATTGTAGGTTAAAAATGAGCAAGAGGCCGAGAAGTAGCGAGATCGAGGTCGCCTTGAGAGTGGACATGAACCGCTCGCCAACGACGTCGTCGATGAGCATGTTTGGAGGATCAGAGTCGGGATCGGGGTCGGACGTGTCGGTGGAGAGTTCTTGCTTGTCGTTGTGGGATGGGGAAGTGGAGGAGGACGAGATGATAGTAACGAGATCGATGATGCTTGTCGGGTGTCCGGGGTGCTTCATGTATGTGATGCTGACGGACAAGAGCTCCCAATGTCCCAAATGCAAGAACAACGTGTTTCTTGATTTCTTCAACCAACAAAAACATCATGCCTAGCTTCCTTATAACTCAAACAAACCTCTAATTTTGTATGTTTGCTTTGTTTTTGTTGCTGCTGTGTATGGTTGGTATGGGTAATCTAAGCTCGAGTCCGCTCGAGTCAACTAAAGTCAACTTGAGTCTATGAATGAATTGACTAATAATCCTTTCTTCCTTTGTAGTTGTCTGTGTGCACATACGTTTGTGTTTACAAATAACAAATTTCGAAGTGTCGCTAAGATATTATTTTTCCTTTTTCGGATAAGTTTATAAGCAAAAACGGTAGAAACGTATGCATGTTTGAATGTTTAAGTAAGTAGATTACGTGTGATCGATGAAAGAGTATAGAAGGAAGAAGAGATATGCATTATTGATGCGTATTGAATGGAAGAAATAAAGGCGAGGCATGAGTCGTGAGAGTAGCAATGAATAATGAACATGGAACTCAATAATATTGATCATACAAAACCCACTATTTACGTTCACCTAATATTGGGCGTTGATTAATGAATCTACTATTTTTTTTTTTCCTTTAAGCTACCACCTATATCTATATCTATCTATTTATATATATATATATATATATATATATATATATATATATATATATATATATATATATATATATATATATATAT
>NW_019272032.1:2534271-2549901 GCF_002738345.1 Cucurbita maxima | reverse complement strand
TTTTTTTTTTTTTTTTTTTTTTGAGTCAATAACCTTTTTTTTTTTCTTCTTGTTCCATATATTTGTTTCAAATAAATATTATTTTATTATTTTGGCAAAAGTTGGTGTCATTAATTTTTGTGCAAGAAAGGCCTTTATTGTTTCCATGTCGGACCACCTCTCGTGCTGCCAATTATTTAGTTCATAACTGTTACCAACTAACTATTTATCCAATGACTTTCTGCCTTTGGTTATTATTTGAATATGAAAAAATCATTCTTACATTACAAAAATTGAGTGTAAAGAAAAAACCTACAAAAAAAAAAAAAAAAAAAAAAATGGTATCAAATGCTTTTGAGCAGGTGGAAGAGGATGTTCAATTGGATGTAGAGGAGTACTACATCCCATATGGAGGGAAGTGTTAGAACAGGACGTGCTAAAAATGTCAACCAACAGACATACTAGAACCGGAACGTTATCATGACTAAAAAAAAAAAAAAGAATTCCGTTTCACTTAGAAGTGGTTGGAATTGGATCGTGACTAGAAAAAAAAGAAAAGAATTTCGTTTCACTTAGAAGTGATCAGAATAAGACACACACCAAAAATGTCAACCAATAGATATACTAAAACCAAAACATTATCATGACTAGAAAAAAAGGAAAAGAATTTCGTTTCACTTAGAAGTGGTCGGAATAGAACACACCAAAAATGTTAACCAACAGACATACTAGAACCCGAGCGTTATCATGACTAGAAAAAAATGAAAAGAATTTTGTTTCACTTAGAAGTAATCGAGAATAGGATACACCAAAAATGTCAACCAATAGACATATAGAACCATAACGTTATCATGACTAGAAAAAAAGAAAAAAAATTCATTTCACTTAGAAATGATCGGAATGAGACACACACCAAAAATGTCAACCAAAATGCATACTAGAACCAGAACGTTATGGTGACTGGAAAAAAAACAAAATTGTTTCACTTAGAAGTGATCCGAATAAGACACACGCTAAAAATGTCAACTAACTGGCATAGTTGGTATACTAAAATCAGAGTGTTATCATGACTAGAAAAAAAGGAAAAAAAATTGTTTCACTTGGAAGTGATCGGAATAGGACACGCCAAAAATGTCAACCAACAGGCATACTAGAACCAGAACGTTATCATAACTAGAAAAAAAGTCAAAGAATTTCGTTTCAGTTAGAAGTGATCGGGAATAGGACATACCAAAAATGTCAACCGTATGCCGGACTAGAAAAAAGAAAAGAATTCTGCTTCACTTTATTGTATTTCAACGATAACAACTCAACTACAAAGTCATAAACACGAAATGGAGTTCAAGGAAGTCTTGCATCATTTTATATAAGGCAACAAATAGAGTGGAAGGAAGGTCAATGGTGGCATGAAGAATGGCTGAGTGGCGTGCGGATTGGGGAAGACTAAGAGCCATTGACTTGACTTAGGGAGGCAGAGGCAGAGGCAGAGGCAGAGGCAGAGGCAGAGGCAGTTCAAATCACCTCATTTTGACGCTTGACCCAAAGCAGTGTAAGAAGAATAGGATATGTATTGCGCAGCCAAGACGGCTAAAGGATAGGATAGGTGAGAAAGAACAAGAAAAACGTGTAAAAGGGAAAGATAAAGAAATCAAAATCCCAGGTGGGAAGAAGGTAGACTGATTCCTATGGGTTTGTGTGTTTAAATCCATGAAGAACATTGAATTGAACACTTCCCCTGAAACTTACACCTCTTTCCCACTACACCGTCTTTTTCTTCGCCATAACCCCCTCACCTCACCTCACCTCAATCCCTCCTTTATAACCCCACTTTCGGTTCCCCGATCTTCCATTCCCAAAATGTTAATCCAGCATCTCTCTTCCCCCATCCATGTCCGCGAGGTCTGGGACTTCAATCTCCACCACGAATTCCGTCTCATCAACCACCTTGTTGATCGCTACCCTTTCATTTCCATGGACACTGAGTTTCCCGGCGTCGTCGTCCGCCCTGCCTTCCACCCATCTCGCCCCTCCGATCATTACCTTCTCCTCAAGTCCAACGTCGACGCTCTCAACCTAATCCAAGTCGGTCTCACCCTCTCCGACGCCGACGGCAACCTTCCTACTCTCGGTACCGACAAACGGTTCATTTGGGAGTTTAATTTCAGGGATTTCGACGTTACCCGTGACCTCCACGCGCCTGATTCCATCGACCTCTTGAAACGCCAGGGCATCGACTTCGAACGCAACAGAGCTCACGGGGTTGACTCGGCACGATTCTCCGAGTTGCTCATGTCATCCGGTCTGCTCTGTAATCCCTCTGTCAGTTGGGTCACCTTCCATAGTGCCTATGACTTCGGCTACTTGGTCAAGATCCTCACTCGCCGGAAGCTTCCTAGCCGCCTCGACGAGTTCTTGAAGATTCTCAAGGCTTTCTTTGGGAACAAGGTTTATGATGTCAAGCACATGATGCGGTTCTGTGATAGCCTCTACGGTGGGTTGGAGCGTGTGGCTAAGACTCTAGCGGTGGACAGGGCGGTGGGAAAGTGCCACCAGGCTGGTTCTGATAGCCTGCTAACATGGCATGCCTTTCAGAAGATGAGGGATGTGTACTTCGGAAAGGATGGGCCGGAGAAGCACGCCGGCGTTTTGTACGGATTAGAAGTATATTGAAACAAAAACATATATAAATAAGAATTCAATTTATTATTATATTACGATTCTGTTCAAACTAATTCACAGCAACCCAAGCATAAAAGGATAGTTTTTTTATCATAAATATTTGAATCATCCAAAATCTAAGCATAAAAATGTAGCAGTTCAAGGAAGATTACCAAATTTAGCTAAGCTTTTCCTGTTCCAGGCTTCAACCAAATGTCTGGCTTATACTGATGAGTTTCAGTAGCCATTCTTTGAATCATAGCTAATGGTTCCGGCTTTGTGCTCTGTTGAAAAAGCAGTTTAAGACTGGAAACTTTACACCAAATGACCTGCAGAGCTAATCAATTGAAAATTAGACTATTTCTCAAACTTAGGAACTTAAATGATCCATTAAAAAGTATTTGTAGATACCAGAAACTGGGAATATAATTCAACTCGTGAGGTGGGGGGTTACAGCTTTGCACATGAGACGTGTGAATTGTGACTTAAATGAATGTCCTGGTATTCTTACCATGAAACAAAGAATTGTGCAATACAAAAATGACTTATTTACTATACATTTCTAATAATAAACTGTACACGAGCGCCCTTCCCATCGGTTTCCACTCTAGCATTTGGGCAGAGGAGCTTCTCCAGGATCCGAGATCATAGGTTCCAGTTCCTGGCCCTAAGGAAGAATCGGGAGGATCATACATCATACAAGTGCTTGCTTGGTCGTAGCATTGATCATCGAATTTATCTTAATGAATCCTCTTTACAGTTTTAACTGCTAGAAGGATTAGCAGAAGGAGCATCAGGTGAATTATTGGAAGGTGGATTCTGGGTTTGGGGTGTGCTGACATTGTCAATACTGTAATCTTCATGAAATGTACTCAGTTCATTCCACTCAACGCCAGCTACATGAGGGTCAAGGTATGCAGTATCACTTGAAATAATAAGGGAAAAAATTGGATGGATTTAAATTGAGAGGATACATTCAGTTCTCCACATGTCAGTGATGCTAACATCAGCATCAGACAAGAGCCAGTAATCAGCATCACTCTGAATAAAAAACAAAGAAATCAGATGTTTGCCAACATTATTATTGTGTCCTAAAAAAGAAGTATTCTAATTTATAAATAAACTATATAATGAACGCAAAACATTCATCCCCTCGGCTAAATAATGGATGACAATTGACGAAAACAGCTCACTCTGACCATCAAATAATTCCTGGTTTCATAACTAAACGACCCTACTCCATCTGAAATGCTTCATTTCATTATTTCGCTCCAGAAAATATTATAGAAAAACTAATTTGTTGTTGCTAGAATTATTCATTTCTGTTGTCTACATCTTCTAGAATCTAGACTCACTTCAACTGATGGAACACTTTTCATGCTTTCAGACACAAAGTCCTCTCAAATAGAACCAACCAATTCTTTGAAACTAACGTGTTGCTTGTGCTTATATTTTGTCCTTATCCCAATCAACCAACTTTTGTTTATAGGTAAGGTGTACTAGCCCTCTTCCCTTCCTTGTCCCCAATCATTTTCTTGAAAAATTAGACTTACATCTACCGCCGAGGGGACAATTTTCATAATTCCACCCACGAAGTCCTGCGAAGCATTTAGATCAGAGCACATTCTATTTACATCTTGCTCCCGTGTTTCAATTTCCTTTCCCCTGGTATCATCCGTTATTAGCGTTGCTGCAGGTGTTTCATTAAACCCAGAACTTGACGGCAAGCTTGGGGACACTTCCACACCATTTATCTCCTCAAACTTCTCTTCAAACTGACTGCAAAATGAAAATGGAGCGCATATAGTTTTAGGTGTAGTAGGAAAATGACGAGGATATTGGTAGTAGGAAAAGGGGATATTGTGAATAATAGGCAATTCCAATTCCTAGTTCTGTTTCATTAATATGGCCATAGATGGTGGTATATATTTCATCACAGATTACAGAGTCAAACATTCCTCAACAACAAAAAGAAACGTTACCTGACAAGGTAAACATCAATGGGGCCCATGGTGCTTCTGAGGACTATCCTATACCTCCTTTGGGGGTAGTCAACAGCCTGATAGATGATGGGAAAGGTGAGTGGAAGATAAACTATATGAATAGGTACCTTTGCCAAAAATCTTCTACGATTAAATTACCTCATCAGGATCTGGAACTTCTAAAGTGGTTCCATGGGGAGCTTTAATAGCTATAAGAGTTTCATTCTGGTAGATGCAAAATATAGACACAACAGTTCAAAACGGGCTACATTTAATATTTGTAAATCCAAATTCTTTGCCTATCACTTCCTTCTGGGATAAACTAACCTGGAAACACGGCAACTCCTTGATGTCTTCCTCGGTTACAAATAACCACCTAACAATTAGATAAAATTATACGACTTTTAAATTCCCATCTTTATTACAAAAAAAAAAGTAATAATAACGTTAGGAGGTGAATTTTGGTGAAAACTATTGCCTTTGGTTGTTCTCCTCTTCACTGAGGTCTCTTAATCTTTCCTGCATCTCTCTGCAATTATTAAAAGCCTCTGAATGACATTAGGGGCACAAAATTTTCAATTTCAAGACTGAATTAAGGACTAGTTAACAACCTTATTTGTTCATCTAATCCATTCTCCTCCATGGAAAGGTTCTCTACTTCCGCCTGCACATGTAACTATGATTGAGGCTTAATCTGGTAGCTTGAAATTAAAATGTGCAAGTATTAGCTAGGAAACAAAATTTTTCACCAAAGAGAAACTTACCAACGTCAAGAATAAGATTGAGACAGAATGTGAACTGAAGGGCATAAATGGACTCACTCGACAGAATATGTACACAGTGGTCATCATCATGTTAATAAAAAATAATATGGTCGACAAATCAGCACAGCCCAAAGTGATGTCGAAAGATTAAGAAGTAAACAACAATGACACGGACATGTAAATGCAATCAAATACTTTCTTTCTTGCAAATTTCATGCAATTCCACCCAACAAACTCAATTTTGTTCCTTTTGATAGAATACAAGTCTAATCATATTGAGATCAAAGAGTAGCAGCAGAAACGAAGGACATAGTCAAAATGTTCGGTTTTTGCATACCTGTAGACCAGCATAGTTGTCATCAACATCCCCTGGTCTTGAGACGTCAAGCCCCCTAATTAATCAGTTACTCAAGTAATAAGTAGCTTCACAGGAAAGACAATACTATTTAATAATGAGCCATGAACCTCCAAAGAATGTATGGCATAATACATACTTCCACTGAATTCTGTTCTTAAGTTTCTTTTCTATGAGACCAATTCCTTCAAGGACATTCGTTATATCATATATTCGTCTTTTTTGTACCTAAAAGCACAAAAATGTCAACTTATTGAACTTCACAATAAAAGCTAATAATGTTCTAGAAGTACAGTTACCTCCAACGTGTCGGCTGCTTTATTTAGATCAAGAATACCATCTTCCGCTTGTTTGATCAGATTAATAAACTTCTTTGTCAAGAGACCTACATGAAAATTACTAAAATTAGGAATGTACGCTAGTAGGAAACATAAGACAGTTCCAACAAAGTCACCAGAAGTAACAAGTTACCAAGAGAACTATCATAACGGCATGGACCAACTGGAGTAAGATTGTTTGCATAAGGTGAACCTGAAACTTAGACATTTTCTCATTAATATGCTAGCTTTGTGAAACAAAAAGGGGGAAGAAGTTGAAAAATTTTCAAATAAACTAATTATGTATTTTCACTAGCGAAAGAGGTTTCACTTTCCTCACTCAACAAGAATGGGAGAAGGTATTTCATATATGGCAATTATTTTGACTCAAAACCAAGGGTACCAACATGTATGATATACTACTAACCAACATTTGACATGGGAGTCTGTGGCCCTGATCTACTGCATTTGGTTAGCCTTGATTTGTTACCCTTTCCTCCTTTTACAGATACAGGTGTTTGATGGGAACTGTTAACTACTTCAGTAAATCTAGGACCAGCTGCTCTATCAGTTGACTCAGCTTCATAATCTGCTGCCTCACTCTTCCGCTTCAATTGCTGATAGACAGGATCCAATATTTCAAACAAACTTAGCAACATGTGCAACAAACGATTGTATCATTACATAAACTAAGAAGGCTAATTTAATAAAGAAAATGATTATTATCAGAGAGCTATATTAATAAAGAAAATCTGCTGTCTTTCAAACTGGGGAAAGAAAGTTATTTGGTTAATTACTTTCAAGACCAGAAAGACAATAATACAGCTCCTATCACACAGACCATAAGTCTAGAAAATTAATTCTTGTGATATATATTGGATAGAATCTCATTCTCAGTTGTTCCATTAAGACTTGATGGAGGTATGTCAGATGCAAGTTGTTATACTGCTAAGCCTAAACTAACTCCTATCTAAGCAAGTCGTCTAAAATATCCATGGCATCCATTGAATCCAGAGCATGTGGGCTTTTATCAACCAGCGGCACACCTTCCTTCATAATCTTAGGCTTCATAACTGCTTGCAAGCTATAATAATTCATGGTCCAGTTTCCTCATAGGTTATAGCACATCCTCCCAACCAAAGCCCAGACAAACCTTTCAAACAAATGACATCCGAAGATTTTGATAAGAGCACTCTCCAAGTGGTGTTAGATCAAGGGAAGAAATGATTTACTAAAGGTTTTAGTTCGAGTAGCCAAGAGGAAGCTTTTAAACAAATGAAAACCCAAAGATCCACAAGAGCACTATTTAAACCTTGAGAATCTCTCCTCCTCTCAAGTCATCAAAGACTAGCTAAGAAAGTATGGGCAGAAAATATCTTAGACTTATCTCTAAATGAATGATCAATAAGCAATAAAATCCTCAACAATGTATTGGAGGATAATTTGTAGCTGAGCTCAGTAATGATTATTTAGGTCATGCTGAGAGTTCCGTTTCTTTGAAATGTAAGAACCTAATGAATGAGAATGATCAGGATTGAGGCATGCAAAAAGTCCTCCAATAGCGGTTTTTACATGACCAACCCTTCCATAAGAACTTTTTGTAGATGTTCAGAAAAATCATAATATCAAAACTATCCCAATTTGCAAGAATAATAAACACTTTCAAAATGCCATCCCATACTTGTCATTCAACCTGTTAATACCACTACCTATCTAGTTTACTACTAAGGTTATATTTGGTAAAATGACAAATGTTTAAAAAAAAATTGGATTGCCATGGGAGCATAAAAATATAAAGGAACATCGAGAACAATGTCTTTAAAAAGGGCATATACTACAATTCTTTCAATAATTAGTCCTAATTTCCCCTCTTTTTCTATTCACGCAAATATCGAAGTTGAAACATCTTTCTCAAATACTATAGGATTGTTCGGAAAACTAGTTTGAAACAGTTTTCTGATTTTGTTTTCAAAACCATTTTTTGACAACTGTGATCGAGGTACTAGCAAAAGTACCAAAACAGATAAGACAGATTCATGAATTTGAAACAAATAACTTATTCGGGGAATGGATCATTTGGAAGAACACGCTAAAAGAAAGAACAAGATAAACTTTTTCAAGCAGTCATAAAAAAATTAACATGTTTATACAAAGAAAAAAAAAATTAAGAAACAAAAAACCTACTTTTCAAAACAATTTTAAAACAACCTCTAAATATTCTTCAGAT
Source organism: Cucurbita maxima (assembly GCF_002738345.1). Lineage (NCBI taxonomy): Eukaryota > Viridiplantae > Streptophyta > Magnoliopsida > Cucurbitales > Cucurbitaceae > Cucurbita > Cucurbita maxima. The sequence goes on along the minus strand of NW_019272032.1, from coordinate 2,541,619 downwards.
TGAAAATTTTGAGAAAGACGAAGAATATCCCTAGACGTAAAGGGGGAGAAGGGGAAGAAGCAAGAGAAAAATAAAGAAGAGTTGAAAAGATAAATATAAATATCACATTGAAAGATTTCACAGAAATTATTAGGATGTGTTTGTCTGTTCTGTTATCCTAGGCCAATTCTCTATTATGTTCTCATTAGCTCATTTTTCTTTGATTTCGATAGTTTGTTTTCCATCTTTTCACTTAGAATATGGAAGAGTGTTACTGCCAACTTGGAAATGTCCTTCATGTGTTAAACTCTTCTAGTACCATCGTGAGTCAGAACGTCCAAGATCCACCCTGATTTCATTTCCATTTGATTGTCTTGGTGGATGTCCCAAAGCAGTAAGATTATACTTGAATTAATTATCTAAAAAGAAAATTGTCAATGAACATGGAGGGTGGTTCATTTTTGTCCACACTTGAGAGATTTTAGAAATATGATTGACGTGAAACAAAGGTTGAAGAAACAAATTATTTACAAGGTAAAAAAATTCAAGGACCTCACGATGGAATCATTCAAAAACGACAATAAACCTCAACTGAAAAATCTAGTTCAGTAAAAAAAATACTGAATAAATAAAACACCATCCATCCTTTTTTTATTAGCATGTAGTAGCTTGAGATATCCATGAATTCAAACAATGCACATCCCTAGCATTCCACGAACGTCAAGATCTCGATTATGAAATCAAGATAACATGTATGAAAAATATTCTTGAAAGAATACACCATTACAAGTACAAGAGTACGGGGTATTCAAACCATGCATAACAGCAATTAAATTAACTTCTCAGAATAATTGTATATAACATATGATAGTAGCCTAAAAATACAAAAATTATGAACTGGGGAGTTTCAAGGATGATCAGGAGATGTAGCCCTTTACAGAATTGGAGCACCTACAACTAAAAAAAGTGGAATGCCTTTTTTGCTGACCTATTTGACCACTGAGCTAGAATCATTTTGGTTATACCCGAGATTGAATATGTCAACTCACAATAATACTACATGAATAGATCAAGCAAGGTAACATACCCCTCGTCGTAGTTGCCTTCCACTATCATTTGTATATATCAGGCATAGATAATGTACTATAATTAGAACTGAGAACTTACTGTCGAACAAACACATCCTTCACTATACCTTTAACATTTTTTTTGTAGAAAAATAATCATGAAACCTATTTCACAAGTATCATCTATCTGCAATAAGGACCAGGGTTCTGACTTTGTAGCTACCAACTCTTTATTTACCCATCAATAGAACGCAAACTATCTATATCCCTAGCATTTCACCTGATCTGATCAAAAGGACCAAGTGCAATATAGTGAAAAGTAGTTAGTCGGTGAAAATTAAGAAGTTCCGAGAGAGAATAAGTCATAGTGACCAACAAATGCACTGGTCAAGAATGGAAGGAGACTGAAATACTCGATACACTTAACAAGGTACAGAAGAAAGACACGAATTGAAGGTGATAACATCATAATTCCTTCACTAAAGTAACACCAAAATTGAGCTAAAATTCATGTTCTTTTCGGCGCAGTATTCAAAAGGCACAGTCTCAAGCTCAGTATGACGAAATCAGTGAAACTAACTATTTTCACTAATCTCACCTACTTCCATTCCTGAGAAGCCGTAAAGACCTACTAACCAGACAGATTTGGATTTGAGACTATAATCACAAACAGAAACTCATAGAATAATAGTGAGAGTGACGAGCGATAAATAATTAACCAACAAAAACATGCATGTAAAAGAAACAGACCGGAGATTTGACTACGATAGAGTCAAGTTGTTGATCGGCGAGTGGAGAGTCGAGGGCAAAGCAGTGATAGTCCCCAGGAGATGCAAATGGTGGTTTGATAGAAGAGAAAGGGAGGTGACGTTTAAGAGAGAGCATGATCTGCTCCGGCGGGTGGCCAGAGGAGTTGGGAGCAGGAGAACCCGACATGGAGCAGCGTTGAAGAGACGGAGAGGTTAAGATCGAGTGAGCTCCTTGAGTGTTGCGAATTGGGGGAAATCGATGGAAATTGAAGAAGAATTTGAAGAAGGTAAGGGAAGAGATCTGTGAGGGTGTTGGATGCTCAGAAAATGGAGGAAAGCGGGAGAGATTCAGAGAGCAAAGGAGAAGGGAGAAGGCTGAAAGGAAGGAGGGAACACTTGGTTCGTTCGGATATAGATGTGGAGGGAAGCGCTTATTAAATTAAATAAATAAATAAATACACAAAATGTGAATTTATATTAACCAAGATTATTAATTTAATTTAATTTAATTTAATTTAATTTGTGGAGTTTGTCTCTAATTTCAATTTTATCGGAATTAATTTTAAGGGTAAAGCGCAGCCGGGTTGACATTTAGAAATAAAGGTAAACGAAAGAAACGTTCGAATCGGCGATGCGCGCCTTTTGTTGAGCAAATCCAGTGGCGATTATTTGGCGCGTAACGTAACGTAACGCCTCCCCTTCACCCAATATACTCGCAGTCGATGCATTCTACTCTACTCTCATTTCTACGGTCGTGTGGCCCAACCAAAATTGGGCCTGGATTGTGGGCTTTTATGTCTAATTGGACCATCACTCCCAAGCCCAAATTTAAAAGGAGCCCATGTGAAAAGATCTGGATCATCCTAACTCACAACCAACCGTCCATTCAAGCCCATCAACCCCAAATTTAAAAGGAGCCCATGTGAAAAGATCTGGATCATCCTAACTCACAACCAACCGTCCATTCAAGCCCATCAACCCTAAACCACAAGACCAAATTAAGACCAAATTAAGACCAAATTAAGACCAAATTAAGACCAAATTAAGGATGTTTAAATGACCGAGTACAACCCATGAGTATCCAACTAAAAAATTTACGATTCTAAAATTATTACGAACTTTAGATTATTTGACGTTGGTAATAGATGTTATATCACTAACATCACGTCGAGGAGAAGGTGAGAGGGAGGCAGACAGACGACACTCAATACTCACCTTGGTTGAGCCCATAGCCAGATTGGTGATATAAATAGTGACGTGAATGAATGTTGCATGATACATTTTTCAGTGTTCGAACTAGAGTAGAAAGACATGCTGTTATAAAAAGTTAATTTATTGACAATAAAACATAACTTTAAAATTTATTTCAAACAAGTCTGAAGTTAAAGATCGGTACTTTGTGTTAGACAAACACGACTCTCCACAATGATTAGATACTATCCACTTTGAAATAAGCTCTTATAGTTTTGCTTTAGGCTTCCTCAAAAGGTCTCGTATCAAGAGAAAGTGTATTTTTAGATTATAAACTCATGATTATTCCCTAAATTAACCAATGTGGGACACTTTTATCTAACACTATGATCAAAACAGGTATCCGATAACCCATTTGATGATCTTTCTTACCGTTTTTTTTTTTTTTTTTTTTGCTTATTAAATAAATTAATGACATAAATTTCTTGGAAATTTTTGAAAAGAAGAAAAAAAGGATAAATATAATATGGATTAATAAAGAAGGTCAAACTTCAACATGGCAGCTCTGAACAATCTGGAACTTCATGGCGGAGCCAAGAGCGATGGCATGATGATCAGCGTTTCCAAATTTAATAAACGCCGGGCAGTTAACATTCAAATGATACCTGCCCGAAATCCACGTGCCCACCTTCCACTTAACCTGCCCGTCCACTTTAACATTGAACAAAACTGCCCCAACGTTTTTATCCTGCTGTAACGACACGGCGACGTCAGGCGCGACGGGGACGGCGTCGCCGGAGAGAAAAGGGGACCAAACGACGATGTCACGGTGGCCTTGGTAAGTGGAAGGCAAGAGTGTGGGAAGGGTGAGTTGCTGGCCGCGGTAAGCGCCATAAACGTCCATTTCGAGGTAGTAAACGCCAATGCGGTCGTTGGGGTTGCGCGAGGAGATTGTGACTTGCATACTCAAAGACAAGAGATTTGGGGAGGTGGAGGCGTTGAGGCTAAAAACGGTGACGTCTTGGAGGATGAAATGGGGTTTGGAGGGGCGGAGGACTGCCCATATGATGAAGATTACAATGCCCACGATGATGGTCAAGGCGAGGAGGACGGCGGCGAGGCGGCGGAGGAATTGTTGGTAGTGGTGGTGGTGGTGGCCGCAGTCCTTGTCCTTGGCGCTCATCTTGGGAAATGGGTAGTAATGCAGGGGGAATTGGAGTAATTATAAAGAGAGGTAAATGGGAGTTTTCTTGAAAAATAGAACAAAAGAGTATATTCATTTATTTATTTTTTTTTTTTTTTTTTTGGTGATAATAAGTGGAATAAAGTGTGGTAAAAATATGAGAATTCTTCACCGCCAAACAGATTCCAAAGTAAAAAAAGTGGACTCAATAAATATATATATATATATACAAATATAAAAAAAGCAAGAAAAGAATCTTTTTTTTCCTTTTACTGGTCCTCCTAGCTTAGAGCCATGGATTATGTGTCTGGTGTAAATCCTGTTAGACGAACATACTCTCCACAATTGTATGATATTGTTCACTTTGAGCATAAGCTCTCACCAATGGAGTTAGTATTCTCACTTATAAGCCCATGATCATTCCCTAAATTAGTGGGACTTTCATCATCCAACACCTCTCTTCGAACAAAGTGCGCCTCCCCTTAATTCAGGCTCGACGCCTTCGAGGAAGCTTTCTTTTGGAGTTCTTTTGTTCGATGTTTGAGGATTTACCAATCTATTGGCACGATTAAATTTAGGGCATGACTCTAAACTAGGGGAAGGTTTTAAAACGTGTCTACTAGGGGAAGGTTTCCACACCCTTATAAATGGTGGTTTGTTCTATGTATATTGGATGATAAAAGTCCCAGGCTAATTTAGGGAATGATCATGAGTTTATAAGTGAGGAATACTAACTCTATTGATATGAGGCCTTTTGGGGAAGCTCAAATCAAAGTTATGAGAGCTTATGCTCAGAGTGGACAATATCATACCATTGTGGAGAGTCGTGTTCGTCTAACGTGGTATCAGAGTCATGCCCTAGTCGTGCCAATAGATTGGAAAATCCTCGAATGTAGAACAAAGAACTCCAAAAAGAAAAAAAGGAATCAAGCCTCCTCGAAGGCGGGGAGACATACTTTGTTCGAGGGGAAGTGTTAGATGAAAGTGTCGAAGGCAGTCAAAAATAACTAAGACTCCAAAGGAGCCGAGCCTCGATTAAGGGGAGACGTACTTTGTTCGAGGGGAGGAGTTCGATGAAAGTGGAGGCGTACTTTGTTCGACGGGAGGTGTTAAATGAAAGTGTCCCACATTAGTTAATTTAGGGAATGGTCATGAGTTTATAATCTAAGAATACACTATCCATTAGAATGAGGCCTTTTGGGAAAACCTAAAGCAAAATCATGAGAGCTTATGCTCAAAGTGGACAATATCATATTATTGTGGAGAGTCGTGTTCGTCTAACAAACCCATCTCAAACACGTTCATAATGCATGTATTCAACACATTTTAGCCTCTAAAAACTATATTGTATATTTTTTTAAAATAATTAAAGACCATGTTGTAAATTTTAAGAGCAAATCTGTAACATTCAAATTGTGGAACAAATATAGGCATGAATTTTAAGAGAGTTGTCCATTTCCTGCTGCAGAGGACCAACCTGTCATGGCTAGCACGCATTCCAAGGCCAGCTGAAGTATCCAATCATACAGTACACTGCCTTTCCGAAGCTTCCTATGTAGCATTTAGAATAAAACAACACCATATCACCATCATCAAACCCTCCAATTTGAACAATACAAACTAACGAAACCAAGTTTATATAAACCAGTAATCCAGTAACAGTCCGAGTCTATCGTTAGCACTCGAAAAAAGAAAAGCTCAAATAAGACAATATTTGGTAGTGGTGAAGCTTGAACTGTTACAAATGGTATTAGAGCCAGATATCGAATAATGTGTCAGCGAGGACCCCAAGAGAGGTGGATTGTGAGATCTCACACTAGTTGGAGAGGAGAACGAAACATTCCTTATAAGTATGTGGAAACCTCTCACTAACAAACACGTTTACAAGAAAACTCGAAAGGGAAAGTCTAAATAGAACAATATCTAACGAAACTTGATCCAAGACTTAGACAGCAATGTAATGGATTCTATCGACTCGAATGATTATTTCAATCAATAAAGTCAAGTCACTATTATGCTTGGCACCAATGGCAAACACCACCATCCCTAAATTCTAACTCTTAACTCCTGGGTTGTTTGAACAATCTATCACATCTGTAATCAACAGAAGAACAGAGAGTGCCCTGTGCAAGAAAGTTATAACTGAAGCCTAAAAAAGTGTGGAGTTTTCTCAGCTATGGATGATCAGGAAGCATGAAGATTAAGAGGAGAGCATGGGAGGAAATTATATGGTCAAGGAAGCAAGTTAATAAGGGCATCAAGAATCAAGAAGTGTTCATAGAGAAAGCACATTTCAAAGAAGAGAATCAAGGATGTAGATAACAAAACTAAGAAGAGAAATAACCTGTAAATCAATCATCTTTCAATGCTTCACTAAACCTTTCATGTGGGTAACTCGATCATATCTTGATTAGAAGGCAACATATTCAAGATGAGGTGGGTGGCAAGAAATTTATAGGGAGAAATGGGAGCTGCTAAAAACTGACCAAACCAAAGAACGCTCTCGGTGTTGGCTCTTAGAACTGAAACCCAGACCTCATACCTGACAAACCAACCAACACCAACTTCATTACCGAACATATCCACCCTCTATGAGATCCCACATCGGTTGGAGAGAAGAGCGAAGCATTCTTTATATGGGTGTGGAAACCTTTCCCTAGCAGACGCATTTTAAAAACTTAAGGGGAAGCCCGAAAGGAAAAGCCCAAAGAGGACAATATCTGCTAGCGGTGAACATGAGTTGTTACACCCTCCCTCTTATCTACCACCTCTTGCACTTGCCCCAGCCTCTCCTCCCTCCTTCCAGCTGATCAGCTCACCCATTGCTCCAACACAAAACCAATTGTTCAGCCGACAAGTTGCTCCAACCAACTGAAATTGTTGGTTTGGACTTTCATCAAACCAAAGGCTCGTCTCAGCATCACAACTAGCCTTGAGAGAAGAATGAACATAGGAGAATTATTATATCGGTAGGAAGCCTTGTCCTGGTACTCAGAAAAGATCCTCATCAGTAAGAATTTTGGTTTTAAGCAACAAATAAGAGGTACTCACCGAGTCAATGGAAAACATTGCAAAATTTGTTACTAAAGAACTGTACTAACTCAAAAAGATGAACCATAGAAACCAGTTCCAAATTTCCCAGCATCTAATAACTTGCATAGGGGGGGGGGGGGGGGGGG
>NW_019272032.1:2469711-2533850 GCF_002738345.1 Cucurbita maxima | reverse complement strand
GGGGGGGGGGGGGGGGGGGGGGGGGATCAACTAAACGAACTCTTCGAGAACAAAGAACTAAATTACAGCAGATAATTGCTCCAATCATCTGATACCCCTAAGAACTTGTATGATTTAACCCACCACCAAAAAAAGCAACAAAATCAAGTCTTATGTAAACACTCAAAACAGGTAAGTGGATAACCATGTGCCCAATCACTTCACAAGCAATAAACTTGGAAGTGCACTAAAGGCTATAATATAAGCGAATTAACAACCATGATATGAACTGAATTGCATAAGCTAATTCGAATATAATCAAGCGAGAGCTACAAATTTGTATCCTGCCTGCATACACCAACAGATATTCACTTTTTCACAGTTCCCTGAGCTCAGGTTCTAAGATTGATAAATCACAATATAAGAGGAAACCATTTACCTTATTCCAAAAGAAATCAACATCAGAATCAGACAGAAAAAATTGTATTATGAACTATACAACCTCTACTCACTCATAGCCTAAAAAGTTCATGTACATTTATGCCTACATGAATTCCTCTTTCTTTATAGATTCAAAACACTTCTAAACATGGGCTTAAGTCGTATTAAGGCAAGTACCGATTACAGCAGTAGAAAACTACTCATATGGCGACTCTGCAGCTCCTTGATTCACCCAACAGCTTACCGGAAGCGCTGCTATTCGACAACGACAGGCCAACCGACAGGTCCTCGCACAGAACCCTGAGCAACCGCCTCCTGGCCCTCCACCAACCAGCTCGAAACCCGACCCGAGCTGATAGCCCCACATCGAATTTGACGGCCCCTCGTCGGCGGTCATCGTTAATGTCATTCACAGACGAGGCATCGATGTAGGCATTGAGTGAGGAGAAAGAGGCATTAACGACCGTGTGGGTCCTCTTATCCTGAATGAATGGAGGGACTCGGGTTTCGGAAAGGATCTGATTTTTGTAGAAAACGGTGGAGTCAACAAAGTCGTATGAGATACTCATCTTCTTGTTAGGATTGAAGACGGAAAAACCAACGAACCAGGCGGCGGAGAGGGACTGAGAAGCAGCGGAGAAGTTGGTTACCTGAAAGGAATCGACGCGAAACTCAGGGAGTTGAGGGCGGAGAACGAGCCAGATAATGAAAAGAATGACGGCGGTGATGATGAAGATGACAATGATTCCAGCAATAATGGCTCGAAGAAAGGAGATACGAGCATTTTGATGGGTAGAATCGTAGGGGTTAGCGTAGTGAGAGGGATAGGAATAAGGAGGAGCAGCATAGGGATAAGCTTGATCGTGAGGCTGAGAATTGGAGGGTGGCAGGTGGCCGTTGGGGTAAGCCGGGTAGCCGGTGACGGGTCTGGAAGAATCTGCCATGGCGGATCCGATGGATCCGATCTTCTGCAGAGAGCAGAAGAGTGGGGATGAAGAATTAAGAATTAAGAATTAAGAACGTGAAAGAGGTTGAAGAAGATGAAGATGGAAGTGTAGCAATAGGGTTCGAAGGCTGTGGGAAGGGAAGTCTTCGCAATTAAGCCACAATTTCCTGCCTTTTCTTCATTTTATACCAAAAAGCTGCCACCACCGCTAAACACAGTCAAGATAAAATACTATCATTTATTGTCAAATAAAGGTAAATGTCATTGTTTTTTCTTCATAAAAAAAAGTATATATAATATTCTCGATCACATTCGTTACTCTCTTCAATCGATGTGAGATCTCACAAAGAAAATCCATGGACCAACCCCATTGTCTCCACCCTGTAGAAACTACGAGATCACCCCAAGGACGCCTTCGATATCCAGGGGAACACATTAGCTGTCCGCTATCTAGTTGGGCAGAAAAGGTCGAAGAAGGGCAATCACTCATCGTCCTAGTTCTCCTGAATCCTCAGAAACTACAAGAATTGCACTTTTTGTTAATCTGTACTGTCACTATGTACAATATGAGATGACACTGTTCTATAATACAAATAACACTCCCATCTGCAGATTCATGAACTTCTGGCATTGTCTTCCATCTTCATTCCTTTCAGACTCTTTGCTAGCCAGATCGCTGTCTCTCTCGGAGAAACCTTGTCCTTTCCAAAAGGCTTCAAGACAACTCCTAGCTCCTCCAACCTGTTGTGTTGCAGCAGCTCTGCAGATAATTCGAGCAGCTCTTCAAGTGCCTCAGCCCTCTGCCTAAAAGATTTCACATCCAAAGTTTCTCTTGCTGCCACTTCCTCTTCAACAGGCTTTGTATGCTCAGAAGAATCTGAGTTCTTTGTTGGTACTGTCGGAGGGCTTCCTCCATCCATTTCTTTGTCGCTCGAGTGATCCTCCAAGTTTTCTGTCAATGCCTGCTCGCTTCCGACTCGGAAACTACTATGTCGTATTACGTGTATGACATCGTCAAACGCTGCAGGAAGATGGCTACTGGCTAGCTTTTCGGACGGGGGATTGTTCAAACTGGTTACTTCATCGGACAGCGAGCACTCGTGAGTTGGTTTGTCATCAACCCCCCCAGGGTTTCCCTTCTCATACTGCAAAGAAGATGAGCAGCTAGGTGGGTGTGTTTCTTCAAGTTCGTCATGTTCGATACTTTGATGGTCTAAAACTAGCTCAGGTATATCAGTAAATGGAGTTGCTGCATCGTCACAAATTTCAAATCCTTGAATTGACACTGAAGATGAAACAGAATTGCTACTATCTGTTTGCATTCCTTTAGAAAAAGGTTCTGAAGTGGTGTGTTGCGTCTCCTTTTGATGAATCCTTTCTGTGGAACTTACTGCATCTGGAACGTTGATCTCGGCTTGCCTCGTTCTTGCTGGAAATGTCGGTCGTCGGAGCACGGTAGGAGGGGTTCTTTGCCTCGACTTTGAAGAAAGTCCATCATCCACTGGTTTTACAGGATGGAAAAGAGGGGGATAATTATCATATCTCTGTTTAGTCTTGGGTGTGGGATCAACCATTGGTAGCTATAACAACAAAACAAAACGGGTATTAATGACTAAAACTATAGATAATAAACCCAGATAAACGAACGTTATGTAACGGCCCACCCAAGGCCTCCGCTAGTCTTCTTTGGGTTTTCCCTTTCAGGTTTCCCCTCAAGATTTTAAAATGCGTCCACTAGGGAAAGGTTTCTGCGACCTTATAAAGAATGCTTCGTTCACATCTCCAACCGATGTGGGATCTCACAATCCACCCCCTTAGGGACCCAACGTTCTCGCTTGCACACCATCCGGTGTCTGGCTCTAATACCATTTGTAACAGCCAAAGGCCAGCCACCGCTAGCAAATATTGCCCTCTTTGCGCTTTCCCTTTCGAGCTCCCCTCAATGTTTTAAAACGCGTCCACTAAGGAGAGGTTTCTACACCCTTATAAGGAATGCTTCGTTCACCTCTCCAACCGATGTGGGATCTCACAATCCACCCCCTTGGGGACCCAACGTCCTTACTAGCACACTGTCGGGTGTCTGGCTCTGGTACTATTTATAATGACCCAAGGCCACCACTAGCAGATATTGTCCTCTTTGGGTTTTCTCTTTTGGGCTTCTCCTCAAAGTTTTAAAACGCGTCCACTCGGGAGAGGTTTCCACACTCTTGAAAAGAATACTCTGTTCCCCTCTCCAACCGATATGGGATCTCACACGTAAGTTGTTCTACCTGATGCTTTGGAGTAGCTACAGCCTGGATTCTTCTTGAGGATTCAATATTTGCCTTTGCAGGCACAGTTGTAGGTGTATCTGCATTAGACTTGGAACCAGGCACTGCCACTGGAGGTTTGATGACTTTAGGTGGCACTTCAGCATGTGCTTTCTGGTTTGATGCAACTCCAGACTTTACACAGATACCTGGAACAGGCGAATAATTTTCCCGAGCTTTTCCTTCTTTCAAAGCTAGCATTATATTTCTTATAGTCTTTGGTCGTCTTGATTCGGTATGAGATTGATGGTCTGCTTGAGCGGGTTTGGAATGCATCGGATCATTTACTTTGAGAGAGCACGTATTATGAGTTTGTTCTTCTTCACTAGGAACGAGGAGCTCGGGTCCATCGTGATCATCAACAGATGCCTTATCATTATCAGTGACTCTATCATCACAGTTCGATGCCATGGCAGGAGCATTTTTATCACTCGAAATCAAACTGTCTCTATCACTGTTTGAACTGTTGCTATTTTGACTCTCTGCCATACTCCTCCGAGAATCACGAGTTGTTCTACGCTTATCGGGCAAAGAATCCACAGGAGTGATGGAAGGACGATATTGTTCAACATAAGGTTGCAAATATGGGTGCTTTAAAAGCTCAGAAGCCTGAACAATTGAGGAGTAAAATAGAAAACATCAAATCCTGCTGGAACAAAATGTTTAGTCATGGCAAAATGTTAAAATGGAGAAAAGCTAACATTTGGTCTATGCTCCGGGTTCTTTCGTAGCATGCCCTTAATAAGTGTTTTTCTGCATGTAGAGAGCAAGGGTGTCAGCAATTGCACAATGAATCAAGAACAAAAATGTGTTTGCGTTTGCTAGCCAGCAGTTTACGTCATAATCTGTAACAGTCCAAGCCTACCGCTAGTATATATTGTATGTTTTGACCCATTACGTACCTCTGCCAACCTCATGGTTTTAAAACGTATCTGCTAGGGAGAGGCTTCCACACTCTTATAAAGAATGTTTCATTCGCATCTCCAACCAATGTGGGATCCACCCCCCTGGGGCCTAGCGTCCTCACTGGCACACCACCCGGTGTCTGGCTCTGATACCATTTGTAACATCTCAAACTCATCGCTAGCAGATATTATCCTTTTTGGCTTTCCCTTTCGAGCTTCCCTTCAAGATTTTTAAAATGTGTCGGTACGAAAAAGTTTTCACACCCTTATAAGTAATGCTTTGTTTCCATCTCCAACCGATGTGGTATCAGAGCCAGACATTGGCACACTAGGCACCAAGAGGGGTGGATTGTGAGATCTCACATCGGTTGGAGAAAAGAACAAAGCATTCCTTATGTAAGGGTATGGAAACCTCTTCCTAACAGACGTGCTTTAAAATCGTGAGGTTAGCGGCGATATGTAACGGGCCAAAGCGAACAATATCTACCGTGGTGGGCTTGAGATATTACAAATAGTATCAGAACCAAACACTAGGTTGTATGCCAGCGATGACGTTAGACCCCCAAGGGGAGTGGATTGTGAAATCCCACATCAGTTGGAGATGGGAACGAAGCATTTCTTATAAGGATATAGAAACCTACCCTAGCCGACGCGTTTTAAAAACCTTGAAAGAAAGCTCGAAAGGAAAAGTCCAAAGAGGAAAGCAATAAACTTAAATGAAAAGTTTAGACTTACAGGGATGGTGAATAGCAGGAGGGCAAGGGACCAATGGATGAACGATTAATCTTGCTAATGAGTCCTGCCATGTCCTGAAAACAATGATCCGTGCCAAATCAATTCAAAGATCAATGTAGTCTAAGCATCATATGCAGAAAATGAGACATAAAAGCCCAGAACTTAAAGTGGAACTGCACTAAATCTTACAAAAGCTTTAAAAGCTGGGCGACGCGCAGCCATCTCATACATACAACAACCTGGGGAAAGAAGAACTTAGAGATGGAAAAACTAAAGCCAAAAGCATTGGAGGGTGTTTGCAGAATGCATACCAAGAGACCAAATATCAGATTTGAAGCCATAAGGGATATCAGCTAGAAGTTCAGGACACATATAATTGGGAGTTCCAACCACCTAAGCACAAATGCACAGAACGAACACAACCATTATCTAACAAATTACAAATAGAGTTCCAACCAAAATACAAAGCAATTCAAGTATCTAGGCCATACCGAAGAAGCCAAGTCGTCTGCTTTCAGTGTCTTGGCAAGTCCAAAATCCCCTGCATTAACGACATGCCAAGAACAAAGAAAGTCACCAGGACAGCTCAAAAGTTCATCCTAAATAGACTGTAATGAACACTAAAGACAGTTGTAGATCAACCCACCAAGACGAACATCTCGATCCTTGGTGAGAAAGATGTTGGAACACTGCCAAGAACGGTCGACTTCAATCTTAAAATTAGATAAAACTAACACAAACATTATACGATTCAACAGTCAAACGCATACTTTAAGGTCCCGATGTAGAACAAAGTTTGAATGCAGGTACTCAACCGCCAACAAAAGCTGTGTAAACCACTTGCATAGTTTCTGTTCAACAATAAAAACACGAGCACCCAACAACCCAGTTTAACTTTCTTCATGTTCTATGTTATCAAGAATTCAAATATGAAAAAGAAAAGCACCTCTTCAGGAAAGTGCAACCCATTTGACTTTTTCATTAGCTCTGCCCTGTTATAGGAAAGTAAATTATCTATAAAATGATTCAATATACCGCTCAAACCCATCATTAGTAGATATTGTTGGTTTTGGCCCGTTAGATATCGCCGTCAGCCTCACAGTTTTAACGTTTGTTAGGGAGAGGTTTCCTCACCCTTATAAACAATGTTTCATTCCACTCTCCAGAGTGGTGTGCCCCCAAGGGGGTGAATCGTGAGATCCCACGTCAATTGGAGAGGGGAACGAAGCATTCCTTATATGGGTGTGGAAACCTCTCCCTAGTAGACGTGTTTTAAAACCATGACACTAACGGCAATACGTAACAGGCCAAAGCGAACAATACCCGCTAGTACACTTGGGCTATTGCAAGTTATTAATCATTGATGGAGCAAATTTCCAAAGAAAAAGCAACTCACATATCTCCACCTTCACAGTATCCAGTCACAATACAAACGTAGCAGCCCTACATTTAGAAATTTAAGAACTATAAACAACCTTAGAGAAATGAATAAGATTGAAGAAATTAACACTAACCTTCTCAACCCAAGCTTCTTTAAACTCAACTATATAAGGATGTTGAACTCTGGCTATCAGCGCCATCTACCATACATGAACTTGTTAATCAAACTGGAAAACGAAGCGATGAAGTTGGTATTAGAAAATGTTAATCAAACCTCTTGATGAGCAGATCTTCGACATCGCTCGGTCTGCCGCGCGAGCCTGATCTTCTTCAATACGTACCTAAAGATCGCAAGAACCAAATCAAACAACAACGAAATAGAAATCAAAGAACAAGAAGAAGAGAGACGAACTTCTTCTTTTCGGATTTGTGATAAACAAGAATGGCGGCTCCAAAAGCCCCACGCCCGATCTGCTCCATTATCTCGTAATGATCCATACGAGATTCCATACCCTAAAATCTCCTCAACCCGAGTGATTAAATAAACCCAATTCGAGAATCAATCGAAACCCCCAAGCGATTTTCAGATCTTGAACTGCTCCACTAAAGGCTAACGCTAAATCATCAAGTGAATGAAGCAATTACTGAGAGTTAGGGGAAATCAAAAGGCGAGTCCCAAAAAGAGATCAAAATCATTCAGCGATTAAACATTCTGGGTGGATTCTTACTTTCCCCGCCAAATGCGATTTCTGACTGACCAGTCCCTTCAAAAGTTTTAATTATGAAATTATTTAAGAAAAATACAGAATCTGTTCTAGTTAACATTTCAAGCCAGCCAGCCAGCCAGCTTATATTTTCCTTAATTTTTTAAAAAAGCTCAGTAAATAATTAAAAATCCTGAAAAAAACCAAATAATTAAAAAAAAAAAAAACGGAGGAAAAAAAGGATGAATCTTTTGAAAATGGATGTACGTAACGGTCTCGGATAACGCATCTTCCTTTGCCGACACAATATTTGATTCCATCTCTTTATCCATTATTATCGGATAATGTCTTTCCAATTATTTATTTTAACTAAAAATTAATTTTTATCTTTATATTTCATTTAAAAAATTAACGATGTAACGTTAATAAATTTAATAATCTGGTTTAAATTAATTAATTATACGGATTTCAAGTTTGTGAAATTACCTTTTTACCCTTATATTTTATTTTAGTCTAGCCTCTTTTGGGCCCCCAACCCAATAACCCGGTACAAATTAATTGGGCCCAATAGAAGGAAGGCCGGTTCGTGGGCTTCACCCAGGTTGTCGGCTAAAAACATTAAATACATTAATCTCCTCTATTATTAAAAATGCATCTACTTTATTTATTTCAAATCATTATCTTACGAATTTATTCGGGTCATATGAATTCCACTCATTTATACTTTTATTACGAATCGTAATCATTTCTAATCATATATTATCCGAACGCCCATAATTTTTTTTAATTAATTTTAATTTTTCATCTCTCGAGCGTATAGTTTTGACGGGGTACGATAATTTTGGTGTTGGTAAAAAAAGTAATTAACTTTATTAAGATTCTCAAATCATCTTTATTAAAGTGGATTTGTATGCTTATGATCCAGTTTTAAAACCTCTAATCAACAGGTTAAGCTGTCGTTTTCTGATAAGGACAGTAATTAAGGGGGGGGGGGGTTTTAAGTGTAAGGAACCTAATCGTGCCACGTGGACGAATAGTCTCTTCACAAGATGCTAGTGGGCCACGTGTAAATTTCAATAATTTCTCTACAACCGCCCCAACTTTATGATATTTACAAAGACCCCCCCCCCCTCCCAAACCAATAATTATATTTTCCACTCATGAGTCCTAAGTCGAGAACTTCAAATTGGTAGATTTTTAACCCCGTTGAGGGTGGGACCCACAGCGTAGACACCATGCGCCAACCTCGACGCGTGTAAGAGCCAACGACAACCTCGGTGGGACCCCACGCGCGGGGTATATATATATATATATATATATATATATATATATTATATTGTGGTCCCCACTCACACGTTGCGGGGCCCGCCGATTTTATGCAAAAGTCCAACGCGAGTTCAAAAAAGTCGTACGGAGAGCATTGCGTGAAAGAGTCACGTGAGCATGTCCTGGGCCTACTTTTTTAGAAGCCCAATTAGGTCGCTTCTTATTTTCCTTTTTATTTAATATATTAAATTATATATAAAAAATTACACCCAAATTTTTTTTTTATATTATCCTAAAAATAAAATAATTAAAAAAAAATTAATTGAATATCACTAACTATATATATATATATTTACTGTTACTTTCACTTTTTACTTACAACAGTATGATTAACCAAACTTTGTAAGGGATCATTAATGACGCACTTTAATGTAAGTAGTCAATAATGTAATAATTTATTTACTCACATGTTCTTAAAATGTTGGAATCTTTTTAACCCTATGCAGTTTATTTTACATCAATTTTAAAAAAAAAATAGTTTTTTTTCTTTATCTTATTCATCAACGTGCAAAATTGATAAAATTATTGAGTCTAATAATTCATATAACACTAAGGTTCGTTAAATAGACACAGATAGGAGTAATCTCGCTATGTATGGCGCATAACAAACATATAAATAATTAAGTATGATGGTGTTCGTGGTCCTTAAGCTTGCGAGATGGTTGTTAATAGATGACCTTAAAAACTAGATCAATCTAATCTAATCCAATCCAATCCAATCCATACCGTTTGGGTTGGTTTAAATAATTGAAAATTTTATGAATTGGGTTTGTCCTCAACAACAATATCATCTATATGGTTCAGTATAACTCGTCTTTGTGATTTGTTATTATCTAGAGTTAAAAGAGGAACGTGGAAAGTTTTGTAATAGTCCAAACCCACCGCTAGCAAATATTGTCTTATTTGAGCTTTCTCTCTTGGGTTTCCCTCAAGATTTTTAAAACGTGTCTGATAGGAAGAGATTTACACACCCTTATAAAAAAAAATGTTTTATTTCCCTTTTCAACTGATATTGGATCTCACAATTTACTCTCCTTGGAAACTCAACGTTCTCGCTGACTGACACTTGTTTCTCTCTAATTGATGTGGGATCTAGAAATTAGAGAGAAAAGACATAAAATAGGACACGATGATAAGTAGAAATGATTTGGGCACCACTTTTTGATGGCAAGTTTGAAGACTTTCCCATAAGCAAAACGACACTAAATTTCATACCCCAATGTTCTTTTTCTTTCTTTAGCTCTCCAAAATAGTGCCTATCATAACCATTTTCTTCTACTCATTTGGATTCTTCCTCTTCGACCTCATCACTAACGCCCGCCTATGGTATACCTCGACATCTCGACTTTTTTCGAGAGGAGTTTCATATTTAATATGGTTTTATGAGTTGACCCAACCACAAAAACTTATCATACACGCAATACATCGATCCATCCATCCATCAATCATATATGTAGTTTCTAAAAACATCATACTTAAACATCGTAAGATCTCACATCAGTTGAAGAGGAGAACAAAACATTCTTTATAACAGTGTAAAAACCTCTCATAGCAGACATATTTTAAAACTTCGAGGAGAAACCCAGGAAGAAAAACCCAGAAAAAGACAATAGTAAACTTGAGCTGTTACAAACATACTCTTATCGGTCAATTCTCGAGTCAACTAATTCAGTACAAAATACGAACAAAAGTTGAGGGGCCTCGAAATAAGGTATTGAGTGAGTGATATTAGTCTTTTGTGGACCATGTTATGCATCATTGTCTCGGCCACTATCTACCAAAAGAAGCCTAGCTTCTACTTAATTCAATCAAAGGAGGCTACCAAAATGTTGTCCTTTTATTAATATACCTCCCACCATCAAATTTTCTACCTAAATTCAATTAATATTTATTTTTCTCAATTTATAATTATAATTATATATATATATATATATATATATATATATTATATAATTTTTACTAATTTTTATTATTATTATCTTCGAAAACAAATAATAATAATAAATATAATATATTAATCTACGGATAATTCAAATTTCTAATTGAGCGGTTAGGTTAGTTTTATTAAATATAGTATGAAAAAAAAAATTAAGTAATTATAAATACAAAATTATGAAAGATGATGGCGGTGAGATTTGGGCATATGATATGGAAATATACACGGCAGCAATTGGTCAGTCATCCCAAAATCAAACTCAAAGCGGTGATATTATCAAGATGGTGTGTGTTCGAAGCTTCGGAACAGCCGTCAGAATATTCCGACCATAGTGTTGGGATCAGCAGTGGTGTGAGTGACTCAAAGAACAGAGGTTAAAATATTATTAATTAACATTAGCCGACCGACAAGATAATTAACTTTCAAATCAAGTCCTTTTCACTTAATCTAATTAAATATTAATAATAATACATGATTATTAAAGTTAATTCATACTTGTCATTCTTATAATACTGTTCTTATTCATAACCCAATTAACAATAGGGTCTTGTCTTGTCACGTCTTTTTAATTAACATAATTAATAATTATTGTATGTTTCTTGAACTACTGAAATTATTATAAATAATTAGTTGAAAGTTGAGATAACCCTACTTTAATTCTCGTTTAAAGTGTTTCGAAAGTTAACATTTTTTTTTATAAGCACATAATTACGGTAGCTATGTGTAAATTCTTACATACTCAAAGATCGAGGGTGATGACACGTAGTTGATGCAACACATCACATTCAATCAATCCTCGGCGGTCTCATGGATCCAGCACAGTTTGAAAGGTTGATATGTTTAGGAATCTCTACATCTGCGTTTATTTTCAACTCTTGAAAGCATTTGTCGCTTACTATGTCTTCTTTGTCTCTAGGTGGGATTTTTAGAATTAGCTCACCCTTGCAAGATCACGACCTGTTGTCCTAGCCAAAGGGAACCCACTGGAGCCGTAGTGAAAGTGAGCCTTCACGGGACAATTGTTACTACTTATGGACCCGATTTGATTTGTTCAAAAATTTCAGTTTAATAGGTGTATAGATTTCGTTATGTTTCTCATTCATTCGACTCTTTTCAAGCCTGTTTGAGCGGAAATGAATGTTAGGGTAGGGAGGCAGTTGGTATGAGAAAAGGGTATTAGCAAGAGAGAGTGGGTGTCCTACATTAGAAGGGCCAGCAGCTGGTTGGCGTGTGTCCAACCACACAATGAAATTAAAAGGGAAATGAATGAAAGAGATATGATAAAGTTGGTAAAGCGTAGAGGACCTCTTTCTTTTTTATCTCCATGATTAGGCCTTAGTGGACATTGACATTTCCTCGTTTCTCTTACTATTCTTCCTCTATCTCTCTCTCAATGTCCCTTCCTACCTCTCTTTAATCGATGTGGGACTCTTAATCCACTCGTGTTCGAGGCCTCGCGTTCTTGCATGCACACCGCTCATGTCCACCTCCCGTTATCACATTACCTGATGTCAGGTTCTGATACCATTTGTAACGGCTCAAACCCACTTCTAGCATATATTGTTCTTTTCGGGTTTTTCCTTTCAAGTTTCACATCAACGTTTTTAAAACGCGTCTATAAAACATACTTCGCTCTCCTCCCCAACCAATGTGGGATCTCACAATCCACCTCCCTTTGAAGCCCACGTCCTTACTTGCACACTGTTCATGTCGCTGACTCATCACCAATGTCTAGCTCTAATACCATTATAATAGTCCAAGTCCACGACTAGAAGATATTGTCTTTTCTAGATTTTCACTAAAGTTTTTAAAACGCGACGGCTCGGGAGAGATTTTCACACCCTTCTAAATAATATTTCGTTATCCTCTTCAACCGACGTGGGATCTCACAGAATAAGATAAAACCGTTACTATATCCCAAAAGAAGTACTCCATGTATCTGATACAGTCTCCTGTTATGGCTTTAAAAAACTAACATACAAAAATTGGAGAGAAAAGAAGATTGAGTTTCTGACAAGAGCGTTAATGGGTAGCTTTCTTTATCGCTTCTCTCTCTATATCGTTTCTCTTTCTATATATATATACAATCAAATTACTTTACACGACATGTTCTTCTTCTTCTCTCTCTCTTGTTTTTCTTCTCAAAAACTTGCTTTTTAAACAATAATAGATCCGTTTCTTCTTCTTACACTCACATCTGCTTTATACAATTCATGGGTATTAATTAAGATGTTTTTGGGTTCATGATTTTGGTTTCAACTCATCCATGGAACCCAATTTGATTGTTCTTTAGTGTTGTTCTGTTTTTTTTTTAAAAAAAAAGATCTTTTTTTGGGATTTTGTACGGAGGACCGACAAATTCTCTGTAATCGCCGCCGCCGCGCCGCCGTTGTTTTTTATTACGATGGCGACGTACTTTCACGGTGGTTCAGAAATCCAAGCGAGTTCTGACGGAATCCACACTCTTTACCTTATGAATCCCAATTATGTACCTTACTCTGACACCCATTCTCAAACGCCACCCAATATGTTATTTCTCAATCCATCCACCCACGCGCTTACTCCTTCCACTCTCCCTCACGCGCCGCCTTCCACTAACCACTTCGTTGGAATTCCCCTCCCTGCAACCGACACTTCTCGTCCAACCTACCACGAGATCTCAGCCCTTCATTCCGTTCCAGCTCAGCGTCTTCACTACAATCTATGGGCTCCTATGGACCAAATCTCCTCCGTGTCGGCCGCCACCGACCCGACCGATTTGAGCTTCCGCCGCCCCGGTACACACCAGGGTTTGTCTTTGAGTCTCTCCTCCCAACAGTCGCTTTACCGGACGATGTCTGCGGATCAGGAGATTCAAGGAGGCAGAGGCGGTGGTGCTCCGGATATCTCGCCGACAAGTGGGGATGAAATTAGGGTGTCCGGTAATTCACCGGCGTCGGCGTCGGTGTCGGTGGTGTCGAGTGGAGTAGCGGGGTCGAAGTACTTGAAAGCGGCGCAAGAACTTTTGGATGAAGTGGTTAACGTTGGCAAAGGAAATAAAACCGACAAAGGGGATAAGATGAAGATGAAGAAAGAATCAACGGCTGCGATTGCTGAACCTTCCGGCGGCGGCGCTGAAAGTACTTCCAAGCCTGTCACTGAGCTCACCACTGCTCAAAGACAGGATCTTCAGATGAAGAAAGCTAAGCTTATTGGCATGCTCGATGAGGTATATAAACAAATTGCTAATTTCAATATTTTTTTTCCATGATCTTTTAACTTAATCCATTCGTGTTCATTAATGTTTATATTATGTTCGTTCTCATCTTCAATTGTGAGATTCCACGTCAATTGGAGAAGAGAATGAACCATTTCAGATAATTATGAAGAAACTTTTCTTGAGTAGATACATTTTAAAAAAAATTTTAGAAAGAACCAAAAGGAAAAATTCAAATTGGAGAGTATTTACTAGATGTGTGCGTAGATGGGTTTTAAAACTGTTTCGAAGAGGACAATATCTGTAACATGTGTGCTTCCTTTACACTAGGCAAGTCTTAAGAGAAAACCCAAAAGGGAAAATTCAAGGAGTACAACCTAGAGGTGTGCCTTCACCACAGCGGATTCATTTTAAAACGTTAAGGGAATACCCAAAAGAGGACAATATCAGCTAGCTCTGTGCTTAAACTGTTAGATCAATTCTTGTGATAGCGAAGATTCGAACTTCATAGGATTCGATATGCCACAAAATTAAAGTAACAATAAAGAAAGTCTCTTTCAACTTGGTTGATGATTAAAACTAAGAGCAAAAAAGCAAGCTAGTGGCAACAAAATATCTTGTTTTTGGGCCCTTCTTCCAAACAGTAAAATCCTTTGAAACTTGTTCATATTTCATCCACTTAGTTAAATCACCATAACGTTCTTTGTGAAGGTGGAGCAAAAGTACAGACAATACCACCAGCAAATGCAAGCAGTGGCTTGTTCGTTCGAGCAGGCGGCCGGGTTGGACTCGGCCAAGTGCTACGCCTCGCTCGCCTTACAAACCATTTCAAAGCAATTTCGGTGCCTAAAAGATGCAATATGCGCACAAGTTAAAGCCAGTGGCAAGAGCTTGGGGGAAGAGGATTGGTCCGGTGGCAAGATTGAAGGGTCCAGATTGAGATACGTGGACCATCATGTACGGCAGCAAAGAGCTTTGCAACAATTGGGAATGATTCAACATAACACTTGGAGACCTCAGAGAGGTTTGCCTGAACGGGCTGTTTCTGTTCTTCGTGCTTGGCTGTTTGAGCATTTCCTTCACCCGTAAGTTAATGGATTACTTTTTGATTTTGGATTGAAGTGTTTTTGTTTTTGAAAAGTTGAGATCTTTGGTTGTGGGTTTTTCAGATATCGAAAGGATTCGGATAAGATTATTCTCGCGAAACAAACGGGACTCACGAGGAGCCAAGTACGTATGTCCTCTACGTGTTTTTATTGTTTAGTTTGTGTTCGATGATTGTATACTCTTCGATCAAAGTTAGTGTGAGATTACACATCAGTTTGGGAGAATAACTAAACATTCTATAAGAGGTGGAAACTTTTCACTAGAAAATGCGTTTTTAAAATCTTGAGGGAAAGTCTAAACGTCCAAACCCAAAAATGACAATATCTGTTATTGGGCCATTAGAAATGGTATCAGAGTCAGACACTAGGTGATGTGTCTGCAAAAAAAAACTAAGCTTGAAGGGGTGGAGTGGATTGGGGGGTCCCACATTTGTGCTAGCGTTGAGAACTAGTGCCAGTGAAAATGCTGGCATCGAAAGGGGTGGATTGTGAGATTCCATGTCGATCGGAGAGGAAAACTAAGCATTTTTTTATAAAGGTGTGGAAACCTATCCTTAGCAAACATTGATTATAAGAATATTGAAACCTCTCCCTACAAGACCACGTGTGTGTGGAAACTTCTCCCTAGCCTCTCCTTGGACATTTGGATGTGCATATCTCTCCCTAGCATATGTCCCTACCAATTCCTACAAGACCACCATTGTATGGAAACATCTCCCTAACAAATGTCCCTAGCAGTCCCTACAAAACCACGTGTGTGTGGAAACTTCTCTCTAATCTCTCCCTATACATCTGGGTGTGGATATCTCTCCTTAGCCGTCCCTAGTAGACTACTTTGTGTGTAGAAACCTATCACTAGTCTCTCTCTAGACATCTCAGTGTGGATACCTCTCTCTATCAGTCCCTACAAGACCACCTGTGTGGAAACCTCTCTCTATACATCTGGGTGTGGATATCTCTCCCTAGCATATGTCTCTAGCAATCCTACAAAACCACACTTGTGTGTGGAAACCTCTTCTTAATCTCTCTAGACATCTGAGTGTAGATATCTCTCATCGGTGAACTTGTAGAACTGGTAGGGATTGTCTTGAATGTACGAAACATAGTGAAGTTAAAAGGTTTTGATATGATTGGCAGGTTTCAAATTGGTTTATAAACGCAAGAGTTCGTCTATGGAAGCCAATGGTTGAAGAAATGTACTCGGAAGAAATCAAAGAGCAAGAACAAAACAGTGACTCCCACGACATGAACAGACACAACAAAAACGAACCCAACAAGCAAAACCACCAGATCATGAACGATTCTCTCAACGATCAAGTTTCCAATTCCTTACAAGCCCATTCAGGCTTCAACCTCGTCCGACCATCATCCGACATGCTCTCATGTCCCAAAAGACAAAGAACAACAAACAACCTCGAAACCCTGTCGACAAAATCTACGCTTTCAAAAGACATAAATGACACAAAACATGTTCATGGAGGTGGGTTTGGTTCATACCCAATTCATGAAATTGGATCAAGGTTCAATTCTGAGCTGTTGACGCCAAGATTTCATGCCAATGGCGTCTCTCTCACGCTTGGCCTTCCACAAACTTACCTCTCCGACCCAAACCTTCAGCTGGGGACAAGGGTTGATATCACCAATGGAGGATCTGACTTCACCGACATCGATCCTGCTCCGGCCACTGCCTACGACGGCGTCGAAATTCAGACCACCAAACGATTTGCTGCCCAATTATTGCCTGATTTTGTCGCCTAAGCAGATTTAAGCGAACAAATATTTATATATGCATGCATTATTTATACTTAATTGCTTACTTCATATTTATATGGAACTTAATTTTCTATTATGTATAAATCTTCACAAAATCAACAGCCATTTTGTTAATTAATTATACGTCTTGATCTTGTTTATAAATAAATAAATAAATAAACATGCATATGAATGGAACCATGCACGTCAAAGCCAAAAGCAACTCATATAATCATCATGAAATCATAAGGGTTATCACTTTAGGTCCCGCGTCCTTATTGGTACACTGCCCGGTGTCTGGTTTTGATACCATTTGTAATGGCTCAATCCCACCGCTAGCAGATATTGTCTTATTTTGGATTTGTTTTTTGGGCTTTCCTTCTAGGTTTTTAGAATGCATGTATTAGAGAGAGATTTTCATACCTTTATAAAAAAAATGTTTCGTCCTCGTCTCTAACTGATGTGGGATCTCACATTTTGTCACACATTGTAGTGTAAAACTATTGGTCTGTATTGTTTTATACCATTCAATGGTGGCATTTGAAAACATTCAACGATGTTCGTGTTTAGCTCGATCATGTATTATTGGTGGGGAATAGGGAATGGGGACGGATTAGGGAGGGTGTTATGTTAATAATTAATGAATTAAAGGGATAATAATGTAATTATAGTGATAATACGTTGGAACCAATTTAATAATGAAGGGAAAATGAAATAATCAGCCAACACAAAGAAAAAGACAGCAGAAAAATAGAAATTAGTGCATATAATGACGTGGCAGGCGGCTATTGGATGAAAGACATTGAATATTGTTGTCTTGTCTGTTCCTTTAGCATATTACTAAAATACATCCTCACGTGGTGGGCCATCCCCCCTTTATTTTCTTTCTTCCCAATATATTAACTTAACCTAATTTAATTCAATTAATTAATTACTTTATATTATTTTATTATTCATTATTACTATTCCAAATTCTAACGTAAGACCAAAGGCTTGATGAGCTGCTCCTTCGAGGATCAAAGATTGGGCCGCGACCTTGGGCTTAACTGAGGCCCAATTCTAATGTGATGGGCCTGAGGTTGGTGCGAGCTTATTTGTTTCTTTGGGGATGTTTGATTAGAGTGGTCGTGTCAAATATGCTTATTATGCTCGTCTAGAATGTGTTGTCTATGTCTGTATGTCTGTTCCAAACCACTTGCAACCATGTTAGGTTGGTCTTTACTATTTTTGTTGTGTCGGTAGAATGATATATGACCAGTCACAAAAATCATGTCTTACATTCGTCGGACCTAAAATACCTGAAAGTGTAGGACACTGGAATTCGATGACGAGAAGGAACCGGACGTGATGTTTTGGGAAAACTTTATTGGGAATCACCCATCTCGCACCTCCCACTGGCAAGCAGAGATGAAGACATTGTAGCTTTAATTTTAAGAAAAGTGAGTTTGGTGACCACTAGTGCAGCTAAGATCATGTTGGATTTTGGGTCAGACACTTGGTCCCTTTTTTGCTCACTTTCTTCGCCCAACGCAACGCTACTATGCCCATTTTCTTCTCTTTATCCCAATTTTGTTGTGGCGCTTGTGTATTTCAAGGATCTTTTTTTCTCCTCACACTTGGCATCCAATCAATTCTCACTGTCGGCCACCACTCCATTCTTTTATCCATAACCCTAAACACACCAACAACAACAACAACAACAAGACCGCTCTCCCATATCAACATCTGCATGTATGATATCCCACGTCAGTTGGAGATGGAAACGAAACATTTCTTATAAGGGTGTGAAAACCTCTCACTAGCAGACACGTTTGTTTTTAAAATCTTTGAAAAGAAACCCATAAGAAAAAATTCAAAGAAGACAATTTCAGTAGGTTTGGAATGTTAAAGCATGAGATAGATTGTGAGATCCCACGTCGATTGGCTAAACCCTAAACCCATGTTGATTGGGGAAGGGAACGAAACATTCTTCATAAGAATGTGGAAATCTCCTGCAATCGCGTTTTATAAGCTGTGAGAATAAGCCTGAAAGAAAAAGCATAAAGAGATGTTAAAGTATGAGATGAATTATAAGATCACACGTCGATTGGGGAGGAGAACGAAACATTCCTTATAATAGTGTAGAAACCGTGAGAATAAGCGAGAAAGAAAAACCATAAGGTTGATTTGAGATGTTACATTGTGATTTTTTCTTCGAGTACGGAGGAAGGCAAATATTTATTTATCTATGTAATTCCACGTGGAATTTCGGTATTCGTAGGTAGTAGCTAAGAAATCCACGTGGCAATGAAGTGTGAAAAAAGGCCGAAACTGGGCTTGCAATCATGGTGGGGTCGGCTAAAAGGAGCTGGACCACCGCAACAGGGCCATTACCAATAATAACAATACCCTATCCCTTAGCCGAGTCCAGATATTCCCGTAAAATGGCTTGTACACGTGGCAAAACATCATTCGTAAAAATACCGTTTATTTATTCGAGAATTCCAAAATAAAAATATATTCTTGGTTTCATTCCATCTTTGTTTCTGCGTTATGTAACGTCCAATCAATGCAATAATGGAAAGCATAGGGCTTATGATGGAAATGGGAATAATCACAAAAATAATTAATTAAAATTAAAAATAAATTATTTATTGACAAGAATCCTCATTCCAATTTTTTTTTTTTTTAATTTCCACTCTGGAAAAGTTTCGCTGACATCCTCAATTTTTGTAATTATATATATATACACACATACCTTTCATATTTTAAATAATATTCCACGTCATCACATCAGTTCTATCGAGATTAAAATAATAATAATATATTATAGTATAATGAAAAAGTCAGACTTATTTTGACGGATCAAAAACACTTAACCGACCGTCTTTTAAGCTTTTTCTTTTGAGGATATAAAATTATATACAATATAATAATTTAAACATGATTAGTCAACATAATTATAATATTAATTCATTCGCTAATTTTTTGAATCCTATGTTAATGGAGTGATTAAGTAAAGTAATGGTAGATGATTAGTGATTAGGATAATGATAGTGCAATCCACATGCGCCCATAGCAGCAAAGCCACACGCTTGCGCTTTTTTCTTTTTTAAAAAAATAAAAATTTGCATATATTCTTCCTATACCCATTTGGGCTATCGAATAATTTATTTTCGAAAAATAAATAATTACAATAAGAATTTTGGATTCGCTTAGTTGCTTTATAACAGGAACAAAATATTATTATTAAATTAATTAGAAAAGTAATAATTATTTAACGACTATAATTACTTTTTAATTTAAATTTAATGAATTGTAATTATTATTACTTTGTAAGCAAGTATTAATTAAATAAACTGAATTACTTAATAATAATAATAATAAAAAAAAATAATGTCGTAGAGACCGTAGAATAGAGGACAGTGGATATTGTTTGTTTGTTGACGAAAAGGGACTGTCCGGTCTGCCACAACGTCTCTCTCTCCCTCGAATTGCGCCAAACCCCTCAACCACATTTTATATTAAATATAATTTAAATATTTAAATATGGATTTAAAATTCCTTTTAATTTTTTAATTAATATCCTCGTCCATTTTAAAAAGTTAAAAAATACTTTTATCTTCGATATATAGAAAAAACATCGAATTATCTCTAAATTTTTAATATTATTTTTGAAGGTTAAATATAAACCACTAATTATTTAATTAAATCTGAAGTTTAGGGTTTGTAATTTCAAACTAGGAACGTAGGTAGCTAATTATCGGTTTTTCTTTTTCTTTTTTTAGTTTTTTTTTAATTTATATATTTCTTTCAAGAAAAATATTGCCATAAATTTTATGCTAAAAGACAAAGGGTAGATGGGTAATTTCCACAATTGAGCTGGAACAATATTCACCATTTTAATTGTAATATTAAAATAATAATTATTATTATTAGACGGCTATACCCGTCCGTTAAATAATTATTGATGTCCAATAAAATATTATTCACATTTTAAATAGTATTTATAATAAAAATAAATTACACAAAAATGGTAATATATATAGTTTTAGTTTTTAATTAAATAATTAAATTAAAACTTTTAATCAATTGAATTAGCTTGTATTTTTTTCTAGATATGTCGGTTCGTTAACTCTCGTGGAACTACGATGTAGAAGAATTTTAAGGTTATCGAATTAATTTTGAGTTCTAGTAAGTATTTGGTGGGCAGCTAATCAACATCCAAATTACGGGATCTCGTGACTATAAGATTGAAATTAAAGATGTCTATTTAATTTGTAAAGACGGGACCAAGTCGGGACCCACGAGCACCGAGGATGCTGGAAGTCTTTTTTTTTTCCCTACAAATACCCTCTTCCCCGTCCTCTACTCTTTGCTAAGCCTCCTCTGCTTCAGCCTTCATTTTTTTTGTTTTATTTATCATCTCATCTTCTTCTTCCTCTGTTTCCAACAATGGCGGACTCTGTTCCATTTATGAACTCCTTCAACCATTACAAGTCATTTCAGAAACAGGGTATCCTCACCATTCTCCCCTCCCATAATACTCAGTTACCCATTAACCCACCTCCTTCCCTGAGGAGAACTCTCTCCGCCGACATGTCTTCCACTAAGTGGATCACTCGCCATGGCTCTCCGGCGATCAGCAAAACTGCCTCTTTTCAAGCTTTGTCGGCTGCTCATTCCTCTTCTTTTGAACAGAGAGTTGGGTTTTCGTGTTCTGTTCCACAAGATCATAAGAACAATGTGGAGTCTCGAAAACAAGAGGATTTGGATTCTTGGAGGTCGATTCTGTTTCAGAACTCTGTTTCTGATGCTCCTAAATCCCCTGCTCTTCCTTATGTTCATCCTCTTGATAAGAAATCAACTAACTCTCTTGGTGAAAATAGTCTTTTAATTTGTACTGAGAGTCTCGGGTCCGAGTCTGGCTCCGATGGGTTTTCGTCCTACCCGTCGTCGGAGGCTGGAGATTTTGACGGCGAGATTATGAAAACAGAGTACCCATTTCAATGGAAGCCGGTCAAATTTGGCCGGAAGAAAACGCCGCCGAGATCGTTTCCTCCGATGATTTCTTCTCTCACTTCCTCTGACGGCGGCTCTGTTTCCATTCAGTCCCGCCGGGAAAATGGTCGGTTAATTCTCGACGCCTGCTCTGTTCCGTCTCAGAAAAACTTCCTTGCCGAACGCCGAGATGGGCGTCTGATTCTCTCTTTTGTTACTACTCCGGCGAATTTAAACGTTCAGGAGGAAGAAGACGAGTTTGAAGAATTAATTGCTGGGGATTTTGAGGAAGTGAAAGAATCGGAAGACGAGGAGAACGATTTGGTAGCCGAGGAATTGGAGATTCCGATGGAGAAGACTCCGATATTGTCGAGCTCGGTAATGAACTTCCACCGATTAGCAATGATGATGAAGAAAACTAATGGGTTGATCAATCGGAATCCGGCGTGGCCGAAGGAAAAAGATGCTCCACTGTCACAGTCACTCCCAACGCGTTCTCCGTCGCTCGCGGCGGCTTCTCTGAATCCATACGAGTACTACTGGCAATCAAAACCCACCGGAAAATCGGCCGGAATTAAAAACCCAATTGGCAGACAACAAAATCAGCTCATAGACAATGAAACAGCGAATGAGAATCAGCAAATTAAGGTTGTGAGAGGGAACAGAGGAGAGTG
Organism: Cucurbita maxima; assembly: GCF_002738345.1. NCBI lineage: Eukaryota > Viridiplantae > Streptophyta > Magnoliopsida > Cucurbitales > Cucurbitaceae > Cucurbita > Cucurbita maxima. The sequence goes on along the minus strand of NW_019272032.1, from coordinate 2,511,481 downwards.
TTTGGTTCCATTATCGAATTGCTGTAAAGTGCCCAGAAGGTCTCTTGTTCTTCTCCGGGAGCACTGCTGCATTGCCACCACCTGATCCACCGCCGCCGCCGCCGCAAATCTCCATACAAATTTATTTTGAATTGTTAAATCTCAGCCACCCAATAAGGAATAACAGAGAGGGCCATCGAAGAAGACGATGGAAAATGATCTAAAATTAGCAATTCTAGAATTAAGAAAAATCAAAGGAGACTGATCTTGACCCATACATTTTCATGGGTTTTTTTGTCTTCTTTTAATAATTGATATATATTTTTTGGCCAATGGGGTTTGAATATGCGTCCAGTCTGTACGAATTGGTTTTCCATTTTTGCAACATCATAATCCAACACTGATTTGGAGTTGCTTTTTTTTTTTTGTTCATAGTTCATATATTTACGTCTTTATTCCCAATGCAAATAAATATCTTTTCTTTTATTAAGTTAAAATGCTTTTATTTTTATTGTCGTCGATGTTGAAAAAACGAGGGAATATGGTAAATAGAGAGTTGAAGTTTAGTTATGAATTTCCATAGAAAATAAAGCTTTCTTCATCGAGCCACAATATCACTTGAATTAGCAATTTATATTATTATAACGATTCGAACTCATCGCTAGCGAATATTATATTCTTTAAACTTTCACATTTAAGAAGGGACTCTTATAAAAATGCGTATGCTAGGAAGAAGTTTCCATACTCTTATAAAAAATGTTTTATTCTCCCGAACCCAACATCCTCGCTAGCCCTCGTTCCCTTATCCAATTAATGTTGTATCCACAATCCGCCCCCATCTGGTCCCAGTGTCCTTGATACACCGTCTTGTGTCCACCCCTTTGGAACTTAGCCTCCTTATTGCCACATCGCCCAATATCTGGTTTTAATACCATTTGTAATTGCCCAAACACACCGTTAACAAATATTCTCCTTTTGGCCTATCCCTTTCAAATTTTCCCTAAAACGCATCTGTTAGTGAAAAGTTTTCACACTCTTATAAAAAATGTTTCGATCTCCTCTCTCAAATGAATCTCACAATTACCCATTTATAATATAAAATATAACGATACCTTTCACCTACAACTATTTTATAATATGATTTAATACAATGTATAAATTGGGAGAAAAATAGAGTAATAATTGAGAACTAAACTTCACATCTCTTGACATGACAACTCCACAATTACATTGTACAAAGAAACAAAACAACAACCTCTATGATACAAGCAAAATCACACCCCACTACCATATCTTAAACTTAAAATCTGCCCTCTAAAAATGGGGGAAAATAATAGACACCAAAAAAAAAATTGTAATATTACCATTGGTAAAACCTATTGGAGCAAAAAACCACCTGCTTGTGATCCAATATCGAACGGTACGATGATGCACTACGTCTTGTAGCGTATCAAGCATTTTGAACACTGCCACCAGAAACCTGGTTCTCCAACCTATACAATCAATTTCATGGCTTATTGAAGGTGTGTGAATATTGGAACTCCAGCCTTTGTGTATCCATTAGAGCAACGAACACAAACTCTGGTACTCCGAGATGGGGGCGTCTGTTCTATACATTACACCAGAACAGCCATAGTGGTAGCAGCATGAGGCAAGACTTGATATAAATTAAGAGACGTGTCAGGCATGCTCTATATCCATGCAAGGGAACCCCGGTCGTTGGTTACTTGAGGGCGGCCTCGAGTTGGTGTTGGAGGTCTGTTGGCATTCAGCTCCTGATCTCACAGAATACCAATATAATGGAATCAATATTGACAATAGACAGATATAGGGGAAGAAGAAAAATCGTTATGAATGTACATATCAACAGCACCTGCATCCAAGTATCTTCTAAATGACGCTCTGGTGATGCCTCTGGGGAAGTCATTGCAGGTGGTAAAGGATGAATTAACTTCGGTACAACAACAAGATCTCGACCAAGAACTAAAATAGCTCCAGCGTTATTTGCAGTGCCTGTAAGCATGAACCGAAATAGTATCAACAAAATATCCACAGATCCAAGAAATGAGATGGGTAGAGCAAGAAGAATACCGCAGTAATTTGTAGCCGAGAAAAGTGTAATCAAATGCCCCTGAGCAAAACGTTCAAAACCGTCCATGACGCATTCATGAGCACGAACAATCAGCTGAAGATCATTATTGTTGCAAAATTCCATGACACGATCAGGCTGCAGTAACAATTCCATGAGAGCATTTTACCGTAATGATCAATTCATCCGTTGTAGTTGAAAAGAGATTCAATCAACATTTGTTAACAGAAGTCCAAACTAAAGTGAATAGATATGTAGTTAACATTAGACATTAAGAAACTACTTCAAGTGACCTTGATGTGCTAACAAGTCAAACGATGATCCAGATGAGTTTCCTCCATATTAAGAACATTTAACACTCACCCCAAAAGTGACTAAACCTGGACCTCTAGCATTTGGCCGCAGTCCTTCCACGCTGTCATTTTCTGTAGGGTCAGACCTGTAGATTGTCATATTAATACATGAAATGAGTATACTAGCGTGTCAAAAGAGTTAAACAGAACAGCATTCCAGAGATATATTAGATCACTACTCAGCTAGTCAAAAGAGTCGAAAACAACTGCATAGACAAGCACTAACCACAACAAATCCATGAGGACAATTGAACCTGCTTCCATTGTAATTGGGCGTTGAATATTCTCAATCTGCTCCACATGATTTATGGACCGACCGATACCACCATGCATACAAATTATCTTCTTTTCAATTAAAGCTGCTAGAGGAAGCCAGTTAAATAACCGGTTAATCCGATGCCATGCCCAGATTCCATCCCTCTCTCCCTGTTCAGTAAGAATGAAATTAATCGATATAAACAGTTTATATAATGGAACATTAAAGCATGCGGGAGTACGACGATAGTACCATCCGCTCAATACACTCAATCCGGAAGCCAAAAAGAGCATTGATATCTGCAGCTTCATGGTTCCCACGTATCAAATGCACATTTTGCTGATACTCAACCTGCAGTAAAAGTGTATCAAAAATCAGTCTATCAAGGCACAGTATGTGACAGGTTGGTATTTGACTAACATAAGTGACATCAATCGAGTACCTTTAAAGCAAGTAGGAGGGTAATAGTTTCAAGGCTGTGTTGACCTCTGTCAACATAATCTCCTAAGAAGAGATAATCGATATATCTGACAGTTGTTCATCAAAGATATCACAAAAATAGATTGAATAAAAGATTATTGAAGATTCAAATTTGTCTTTACAGAATATTCCAAACAATCCTTTACTTACGCAATATCCCCAGCAGTGGAAGGTGCACCATACTCATCAAAGAGGCGCATTAGGTCCCCAAATTGACCGTGTAGATCACCAAATATTTTTATAGGAGCCCTAAGCTGTAGAACGCTAGGTTCACTTGAAAATATTTTCTCAGCACTATCGCAAAGATCAGCTATTTCATTGCAGTCTAAGAAAAATTGCCGGCGGACAGGAGGTTTCCAACCACGAGGCTTTAGAAGGTGCTCTATCACCTGGAAAAAGATAAGAGGAGAAAGCAAGCTATATTAAACCAAGAAGATCATATTAAGTCAAAAATGCATAATGGAGCACTAGCAATTAACTTAAAGTATAATCTTCTTCAACTAAAGGCTAAAAGCAGCTATAGGCCTTTCTTGTAAGGAGACGAGGGGTTGAGAGAGTGAACTTTTCTCCCCTTTTCTCATTGAGATTGTGGGATACATGTTGAGTGGATTGAGTAGGATGTTGGATAAAGGAGATTTCAAGTTGTAGGAGAGGCTACTTATACAATCTACAGATGACAATTCATTATTTTGTAAAGATCATAAGTGAGCGATTGATAACCTAATTTAAAATTATGAAAATTTTCTAAACTGCATCGAGTTGAAAGATAGATATATAGAATCAAGTGGCATCGCAAGTTCACATTTAAGAGCAAAATTCACCATAAGCTCATAGCAAAGCTCTTCTGCAAGTTATAACAAATATGCTTGGAAGATATTAAATGTTTCACTGTAGCTATAATGAACACTCAACACAGAATAATTCAGTAATAATTTCAACAGGACCTAAATTATAATGATCCAATGCTTGAATACCTTCTTGGGCACGCTGTTGATGGACATCTGACGATCTAATAGTTTCCTTGCTGCAGTTGCATTCTCAGGAGTGCCATAGCTTACTCTCCGACCTTCATTTTCAAACTGATCGATTGAAAGTTGCCTGACCATGCCACCTAGTGCTCCACCAGTCTCAGCAGCAACAACCACCTAATAACACAAGTGTTAAAATATATAGCACAGCATCTTTAGCTCACTACCACTTATATATCAAAAAAGACCGTCTAGTATCCAGAGTAGTAATTGTAGTATATACTAACAGCTCTATGATGCAACCTAACTCCAGCAGGAACAATGCTATTTGATCCAGTAGAATCAGGCTTTATCAAGCTAGAAATCTGTTTCCCACTTGGAGTAGCCTCAGCCCCTCGATCCCTATCAGGAAGTTCAACTTCCCCATTGACTTGCCTTGCCTTAGCTGCAGCAAATGTAGCACTGATAGCCTCAGCTTCTGCTGCTGCTGCCTCAACCAAATATTCAACACCTTTACTCGTTTGCCTGTACAGTATTATTGTACTTCCAGTTTCAGGATTCTGAGTAGAGACATTTCGATATAAACTTGGAATTGAGAATCTCATCTAGAGAAGATTTACTAACCGCTGGCATTGGAGCATTGCATTTTCAGTACTTATATCAGTGTACATGTCACCATTTACAGGGGGAGCGACAGGATTTCCCAGCACCACTGAACCATCAGGAGCAGCTTCTGGCATCGTCTGTCTAGCTCTTTCATCGGTGAACCCATACCTGGATGGTAACTGCCCAGATGCAGCTGCTGCTGCTGCCGCTGCCTGTGAAGCTGCGCTTGTTGTTTCAGCAGCAGCAAGATCTTCAGCAACTAGAAGGTCGTCTAATAATACTCCTGTGGGATATGTGAAAAATATTACATGCCATGCATTAAGAATTTTGAGGTACAGAACCTCTGTGAAATCTCATGAACAAAATACTATATCAGTGTTCCAGCCCTTCAGACATTCAGAATCTACCGCTTCTATGAACAAATCGTTAACATGACAAATATTAAAAAGTTATAACCTTTGATAGAATAACACTCATAACAGTTTTTGCATCCAAAGCTAGAATCGCATCGGTCATCTCAGTGTCGATGGATGTGCAATAAGTGAAATCATAATGATGCATGTTACCAGATTGTCTGAGTAGCTGAGATCATGTCGCCCATTGGACTCATGCTAAACCTATTCTTGCCGCTATGATCATCATAATTACATTATAATCCACTTTTTGTGTCAGTAATAAATCCTAATGACAAAATGCACAACTGGAAAAATAATCTAGCTTAGGTTTCCATAAACATAAAAATGTGAAATATTGAAGTTCAGCTCAGGAGACTTCTACATTCCTGATAGCATGTTTTGCCTCACTGCAATACTATTTAGTTGCTTTTTATTTTAAATAGTAGTCAGCAAACTGTAAGTATTATACTTCTTTATCAGAAGAAGAAGGATGTGTAAAATTTTCATTTACTGTAACAGGCTTTGTACGTTGGGGTTTAGTGGTAACTTTGCTCCCTTTGGTAATCCAATCTTGTCTTCATTTAAAATAACGAAGTAAAGGTGTTTTTCCCCTTAGGTTGCAACACTACAATGCTACTTTCTTCACATCTTCCCTGGCTACGCCATTCATCTTTCTATGAAAACCCTATTTGTTATCAATTTGAAAAACAAAAAGAATATGCATATGCAAATGGATAAATAAAAAGCTCCTATGACTTACCACCGCGTAAACCACCATAAATGAAAATTAGGTCACCCACAGCAGCAGCTGCATGCCTGCAACGCCTAGTTAACTCTACAGAAGCATCACCACCTGCTGCGTCAGCACTATATCTCCCTGTCCTGGGAGAGGTAACAACAGATTTTATGTCACACCAAACACCTGCTGCAGTATCCAATACTGTAAACAGAATAAAATGAGAACCTTGTAAGACTTCCGAAGGCAAGAGATCCTAGGACTAAAAGACACACATAAATAATCATGTTAACATAGAGAAGGAAGCAACAACAGTATGCCATGAAGAAAGGCCTAAACAACTTCAAAAAAGAAAGAGAGAAAAAAAAAACCAATGCTAACACGATTTAAATATAATAGAAACTTATTTTTTTAAGCCAACATAAACCAAATTCTATTAAGATCTGTGGAAATGGAAGGCAAAACACAATTAAGTCAAAGCTAAACAAAAGAATGACCTAAGCAATGAAGAAACTCTCCATGGAACATCATCATTAACAGAATCAGCATCTTCTTGAACCTCCCATTGTCGGTAAAACATTTCATGGACCAAAGCTTACTTGGATACAACCACAATAGAAGAGCAAGAATTCTTGGGAGACAGACAGAAGAAACAGTAAAGTATTCAAAGATGCCCAGAGGGAGAATGTTCAATGTTTTGAAATGGTTGTTTATACTACTTCCATCTGGACTGCTAACGCACCTTCTTTGTAAATTTGCTTCAGGTTTATAAAAATAGAAGCTCTTTGAGTAATCTCTAGTACCCTTAAGGGCACCTCTTTGCTTTTTTGGATGATAAAAAGTCTTGTCATTATTCCCAAAAAAAAAAATCAGAAGCCTCCGACAATCAATTTGTAATAACTTAGGTAAATTAGATATAAAAAACGAACAAAGACAACAGCAGTAACTATGCAGCTCATTTTTAATCAAGTCCAAATTTGAAGTGACGATAACACAACCACTCATGATGCTTTAGCTTCTCAACTAGAGCCCAATGTCAAGTAGTCTTCCCAACCTAGGTAGATTAATAAAGGCTTAAAGGCTGCTATTCATGCTAACATATCTTGCAATGGTAACAACAACCTCATAGTATACTCGCGGAAAGGGAAAGATACCTTACTTAATACTACTGATTTACCTGCCACACTTGATGAGTCTTCTACCATGCGCCCACCACCAAGGGCCCCTCCAGAAACATGGAGTCGTGCATTGACAAATACCTAAATAAGAGGAAGAGCAGAAAGTGAATTGAAATAGAGAGAGAGAGAGAGAGCAAGATGGAAAATTAAAGATGATTGAACGCACAGCAGCATGCTGATATCTAGGAGATGGCGAGACACCAGGAGCAATTGCCCATTCCCAACGACCATCTCTGTGTTTAGCAAGTCCATACGCACTTGCCAATGGCTGCAGGAACGGAGACCAGAAGTAAGAAGAAAGTTAACCACATTCAATACAAGTTCAAAATATTTTAAGAATAAAATAGCTTTAGCTAAGGCAAAGACTTCTTTCCCCTTCTTTCTTTAGAGAATCAAATAAACAAATGTCTCATACAAATTCCTTGCAGTGATATGAGTCTTCCAAGTCGCATAAAATAAATCGAGGCATTCTATGTCAAAGAAAATGCAACTCTGAGGTTGTACTGGTGAAATATTTTATCCATTTCTTATAGCATCTAGCTTGCAAGTCAAACCTCTTTCTATTATAACCATGAATATTTGTGTCAACTTGTGCATACCTCAACTAATTTTATAAACAACATAAATGTAAATCATAGATATTAATAAATAAAATAATTTGATAAGAGATTACTAATAAATATTTTTGGTAAGAAAGGAAAACCTTTTATGATTTTAGGATCTTGTGATTTATGCATATTGATTAACTACATTAGGATTCACATCATAATATCTTGGCAACTTTAGTAAATACTTATCTTTAATGTATTTTTACCAGAGTTCCGAGTAATTTGGGATTTTCTATCTATTGATAGGTGCTAATGCTCTTATCTATTTTACCCACTGACTATGTTCTCTTCTGTTCCATCTATTTTTAGGTTTATCTTCTCTTGACGCATTGTATAGCAGGAGTTACTACCTAAACAAACCATGATATCAACTAATAATATTAATTTCAACCACTCACCCACAAGGAAAAGTTACTGCAAATTCAACCACATGAATCAATATTCAACTTAAATCTACAACTCCGTTACCACAGAAGAAGAATAGCATGGTAACAAGTGCTAAGGATCTACTCAAGACAGGACCAAATGAATAACAGGATATCCCACGTTGAACCATTTAACAAAGTCAAGTGCCACGCAACAAAGATTTTTTTTTTCACTCACCACACTATTAGCATCTCTCCCTCCACATAGCAGAAGAAGACCATCAGATCGTGCACTAGCAGTTGCATACCTAGTGATATTGGAAGTGTCAAATGAGGGCCAAAACTAATAATGTTCCAAAACAGCCGAACTACAGTTCAGCAAGGAAATAACATGATCCAGAGAAGAAAATGATGCATCTTGTGAGATTTAATCAATTTTTTAAAAAAAATTAAGATTATTGACGAATTTAATAATATGAATGAACTTGGACTCAGAAAATGTGTAGGCATAAAAAGTGCAACTCCATAAATATAAGCAGGTCAAATAGAATACATGTACATGTAAGAACATGAGTTAGAATTATAACGAACAATACCAAAAGTCAAAAATAACAAGCATGATGAATTTCATGGTGTATTGCAATTACAAACAAATAAAGTCCACACACTCTCTGTCGATATAAAGACAATTGCTTCAGAACAAAAAAAATAATAATAATGAGGAAATACACAGCCAAAGCATGATCATGGAAAACTTGGAAATATCAACTATCATCAAAGAGCCTTCATGCTTCCTAGCAAGAGGATATAAAATCGGATAATGATATATCAGAACATCATATACAATTACAAACACACATCACACTCCAATAAAAGGTTATCACGCGTGATACGATAAAGAAGTAGAAATGTTGGTAAAAGCACACAATGAAAGAAGACAGACCACAACAAAGCCAAGAGGAAGGGGATTTACATGCACGGAGGTGGACCCTCTCCTTCTGGTTCCAACTTGCGCCATTCATAAGGTTTAGCAGCAGTGTCCAGTGCCCACACATCAGCCAAAGGCCGCTTTCCTAAAACACAGACCAATGTGTCATTGAAAATTAAAATAGTAATATATATATTCAGAAAAATCAACAATTGGTTGTGTTACATGAATATACAAAAAATTACAAAGAAGTACGATTTACCATCATTACCACCAATTGCCATTAGGTACCTCTGCCCCACTAGAGCCATTACATGTCCATAGCGTGGTCCTGGACCAGGGCCTTGCACAACTACTCTATAGGAAAATAGTCATACAAGGCATGTCATATAAAAATATCTAAAATTGAATAAAGCACATCATCAAAGTCTAACCTATGCCATCGTGGGCGCTGCTGTGTAAGGTCAAGAACATGAAGATCCTCAGCAGACAAACCAGCTGGTCCAATTCCACCCTGCATCATAACAAAGTTGAGAAATACATAATGAAGAACTAACAGAACCATGACCGGGTAAATTATGCAAACTTAAATCAGAAACTTCATAATGCTAACCTGAATGACTACCATAGTTCCCACAGCAGTAGCCACATGTGCAGCCCTTGGCGTAGGTGGTTCTCCAAGTGGAGTAATTCTACAAGATATTCGACAAGGAAAGTTTTGTTAAATGAAGATAAGGGAGATGGAAGGATCGAAAGGATGAAGTCTGGACTTACCTGGACCATTTATTAGTTAAAACATCGTAACAATGCACATCAGCGGTGGCTCCTGCAAGCCCTGCAACACAGGAAATACAAAATAAGCATAGTTCACAGCGTTAAACATAAGCAAATTTCTGGTTCAAAACCCATGTGCAGAGTTGTTATACATCTGACCCCATGAGGTCCAACTGGAGCTTACAGAACTGAAGTGGAATTAAAGCTGCCTGCTCTGCTAACATAATTTATTAACCAAAAAACAGTTTGAATATCTTGAGCTGTACCTAGTCAAACATTGAATTCTTTGGCAAGCAGATAGCATACTTGCGAGACAAATTAGTTTCACTAGATTAAAGTATTTATCAGAGATATAGACAACAGAATATTGGCCATAAGTGAAAAGAAACAACCTAAGTGCAACATGAACTAGTGTGTGTTAAAGAAAAGTCACAAAATGGCAGCATTGATCAATTTACCAAAATAACGTGAGGCAGCATTAGGTATTATCCACTCTATTTGATACCCTAAACCCAGGGAAATTACATGGTACGCCCAGCATTAAAAAGTGACAAGCTTTGCCTCTTATGTAAACTACAAACTTGCTGAAACATATCAGTTGCACAACCAAGTCCAATAAGATCCAAAAGAACCACCGAAGCATCACTAACTTACATGGAAACTTATATCCTTAATTATATCCATCCTTCTGAACAAGAAACTTAGCACACTAAACCAACAGGAATTAAAATTCAACAATTACTTGGACAATAACTTCCCCATTGGGTCACAATTTTTTTTTTTTTTTCTTTTTTGTATTTTGAATAATCACAAAGAAATTTTACAAAAGATTAAATTACAGGAAGAATGGATCAGAAATTCAAACATAACCAGCAACCTCACGCCCTTAATAAAACAGAAGGGTTTAACTTCCCGATTAGATATGTTTGAAATGGGAATTAGATTGCAAATTGCCCATATGCCAATGCAGATTTGAATTTCAAGAAACCACATCATTTAAATTCCAGAAGAATGCAACTCCAGTACAGGTGTGCTTCAAACGATAGACTCCTTGCGATACACCAATACACTAAATCTGGTTGGGGGAATGGTGAAACTAGGGTTTTAACAGAACAATCAACAAAGCAACAACCCCCACCAACGCTACCAGTAGCTAGGAGAAATTTGAGCTTAAAAAACTCAGTGATATGACACATACCGTCAAAAACCACTTTCCGAACATAACTTCAACAATTGAAGAGTATAATTAAGAGGAAAGAAAACGTACGGATTCCCGCACTTCCAGCTGATGATGGAGTTCCTGAGGCAGCAGAGTTGCCCTCGAGCGCAGTGGCACCACCAAACAATATTAACCTCGGTCCAACGTATCCCGGAGTTCCCTCCTCGCCAACAGACCCCACAGCCGTCAAGGTGTGGCCGCACCGGGGCCCCGGCCCGTCTTCCTTCTTTTCAATTATCGCATTCACAACTGAGTACATAGGCGCAAGCCTTGGCCCTACAACCGTGCTCTGCTGTATCTGCACGGCGGTCTGTTGCTGCTGAAGCGATGACATAGACTGCGGCGGAGTTCCACTGCAAGCTTGAGGTTGCTCCCTAAGCTGATCCCTATCCACTCCAGCAGCAGCAGAAACAGTGGTGTGATTCTGCACCGCCGGATCGTGATCGGCCTCCGGTACCATCGACGAATCAACGTCCATTTATTCAGCTCTTCAATTGAAAGTTGAAACCAAAAACTTCAAGATGGGAGTTAAATTTCCGACGAATTACACTTCCAAACAGGCATTTCAATTCGCTACAGAAGTCCAATACCAGACTTTCAAAAGTAGTCCGCAACACAACAATACCCAAAACCCTAGCAGAGATTCTCGATTCCTCGATTCTAAAAATAACTATTAAGAAATTCCAAACAAAAAATTCAGCATAGAAAGAAAAACTTCATTTAGCCAAACAAAAAACAACAACTTTTAGCCTTCTTTCCCTCAAAAAAGAAAAGAAAAGTATGAGCAGTTCGAGACAATCTTCAAAGCTCCCTTAACAATCAAACAAAGCTCGAGGAGGAAAAAAACAAACCAGAAATAAAACTCCGCCTTCTCTCTCTCTACAAAAATATCCAATCTCTCTCTAAAAATGTAAAGCGATTTACGCGAAATGATATCTGAACGTTTATCTGTCTCTCTCCGACGAGCTTTTTTTTTTTTCCCCTCTTTTGTTTCAGTCTTTGAAGTTTGACGGCCGGTTCAGCGTGTACGGATAATGCACGCTGGACCGTTAGATCTAAGTTCTGGCGGCGCATTATAGAACATTGACACCGGGTTTACCGGCATTACCGGGAATATAGGTTTACCTATAAACGGTGATTCCCGGTTTTTTTTTTTCCTCTAAAAGTTGAAGGAAACGCGCGATTGCGCGTGGATTGTGCCGTCCGGAATCCGAGCCGGCGGTTCGGTTGATGGGTAGGGATAGCTTCACCAATGAATAATAATAATAATAATTCAATCATTAGTTCCGTACTAATACTATTTTTATTATTATTATTTCCAAATTTTTAGCTCTCTTAAAATATATTGTAAAGTTTAAATATTATTAATTTATTTTAGTATTTGAAATTTTAATTCTAATTAATTGATCAATAAATGTAGATTATGAGTTAATTTTTCAAATGGGTTTATATAATTATTAAATAATTAACAAAACTTGTAGTTAGTATAATTATTATAACTTATTTTATTTAAAAACTTGCTATTAAAAAAGTTTTTAAAAAACAAATAAAATTTGGCGCGTGATGTCATGGATTGGAACGTGAGAGTGACCCTTGTTTGTCTAACACGTGAGGTTAGAGCTGGCTTTTACAAGATATTATATATTTATATGTTGTTTTTATATATAAATATTTATTTATTTTTTAAATATTATGATATTTAAAAATTAAGTGTACTATTTTCTTTTTTTTCATCGAGGCAGTTTGAAAATTAGTGATTGGTTGAAGAAGGGACCATTTTCCTTTTAATGAGGAAATTAATTAAAATTCCAAAAGTAAATTAAAAATAAATTAAAAATTATTCAATATTAAACTACAGCTACTCTTGGAGATTCTTTTAAAAAAAGCTAGGAGACCTATATATATATAATTTCTTGATCCACTTTTTGTCTGGGCCAAATTACATATATAGCCCTTCCTGCCACATTTTTCTTTTATTTCATAAGGAAGTGCATTTATTTATGCCACAAATATTTAAAGCATTAATACGATTAAATTTATCCTAACAATGTGAACGTTGATATTATTAATATTGACTTTCACGTATTAAAATTTCTACAAATATAAGTCTACAAGGTGAGACGGGATGAAGAAATGTTCCTCGTCTCTATCGTTACCTTTTATTTCAATTTTCATTTCCATGATCATTGCGAGAATTACCCATATAAAATATCCTAATATTTTAGAAGAAAAAAGTGGGAGACAAAAATAAAATAAATAAATAAATAAATAAAGGCCGGCGGACAGATAAATTGCCATAATTATTACCAAAATGTGATCCTTAAAAAGTGTTATGGGGTCCATGCATGCCACCCATCTGTCCCCATATCATTCAATTTTTTGTTTTTTTTTTTTTTTTCTTAAAATTTGCATTTTGAAAAATAATTTCTATTGTTTTTTTAGTTTTAAAAATGGTATATATTTAATTTATTATGAGAGCTTATGTACGGTGTACTTTAATCACAGTATATTAACATCTTAAAAAATTGTAGAATTTATACTTATATTATAACTATCATTAATTGTCTATGGTATTTATTTCAAAATTAAAGGTAGGAGTGTGTCAATGTTGGGAATGAATTGAATACATGTGACTTAGGAAAACTATAACATAAAGCAATATGCTTCATATAGTAGCTTTATTAAATGCAATTGTCAATATATAATGAAAAGTATGATAGAAGTGTGACAATTTATGATTTGAATATTTCCATTCTTGAAAAGGTAGGCAGAGCAAATTATTTAATGAAAATAATAAGCTTGATGACAAATGTAACAATGTAGTATTTAATATTGTCATAAGAGTGAGAATCTTGCCATTTATTTTGGAAAATAGCACGAGAATCAATGTGTTTATTTTTTGGTGCTTTATGGGTTGAACTGTCAGTTTTTTATATTAATTTAAATATAGTTAATAATAATTAAAAATTATATCTTCAATCAAATATATATTAAATACATCTTAATATGCAATGGGTCGTATTTTAATGAGCAAGCTTATCTTATATGAACTTTATAAATAAACAAAAATAACAGATTTTTTCCTAATAAAATTAATCAATTTACGTGGATATAAAAATAAGTATTGAACGAAACAGAAGAAAGAAGAAGAAGAAGAAGAAAATACTAGCAGCTAGGCGCATATACTTTACTCTGTAGATACCGGAAAATTTGGGGAATGGAGAATCTTGGCTTTTCTCTGGACTTTATGCACAACTTCGCTACTGATAGAAGGTTTCTTGCATCTTTGTAGTCAAAACTATTTCCGAGATCGGGGTCGATCATCTTGTTCATCGACATAGCAAAGTTCGTCCCTTCGATCCAGTTGATAAGGTCGGTGCTCGTTCCATCTGATGATTGTCCGGTAACGAGTTCCAGGATTAGAGCTCCAAGCTGGTAGATAAGGTTTCCACATTTCTGATCCTTAAAATCTGCAGTGATGGAAAGAGAAGGAACGGTTAAAATCTTGAGAGAATGACAATGCCAATCTTGAGCAGTTCTTGTATTGGCTAAACTAACCATCTGAATTTGATGCATCCGGACAGTCACTAATGTTTGCGGGGGTGCAGTGAAAGCCAATATCAGATATCTGAGCAAGTAAAAGGCAGAAAAACATTTTATGCTTCAAGTTCTACTTCGATTTTACTGAAAATTGAGCGAAGGAAACTCGAAAAGATAATTTTGGTACCTTTGCAGTGAAATTTTCGTCTAAAATGATAGTGCTTGAACTGATGGATACGTGACACATTGGGGGATTGGTGAAAAGAAGCAAGTATTCCTGCATCGAAGATAATTTAACTGTCTTTTTATAAATGTTTTGAGTGTGCGTATACAAGAGGTTCTGATGAGCTTGTGATATATCAAGTGACAATGTTGTTAAAGTTAGAGAACTCACCAGTGCAGCAGCTACACCTGCGGCTATTTGTAGCCTCAGCCTCCAACTCAAGGGAGTCCTGAGAGGATCTGTCACAGAAGACCATCGTGATTCAATCACATAAGACAACGTGCACAAAGAATGCATTCAATCAACTCAGTTCTCGATGATACCATTAAGATGATCCCTCAAGCTTCCATGTCCAATCTCGTCAAACACGAGCAATCTGCATAGAATCAAAAGGGAAAAATGGAAATTTTGAAATGTCAAACGACAGGTATGAATTGTATTATATAATAGACGCACATGATAACTGAGACAGAACAAGTCCATATAAAAAATGCTTAAAGATTGCTTCCTGTATGTAGTAATGTTTTGATCAGACTAACTTTATTTGAGCCTTTGAGAAATTCTTAAGTGGGGTCTCTTCTTCTTGATGATCGGACTTTGCACTTGTTCTACTCCATACAACCTATCTTATGGCTCGAATTCTTTCACTTGATCAAAATATCCCAACATTTATTCAAATTATCCAACCTTCAGAATGATAGATTTATGTCATTGAGGCTTATTCTACTATATTGCATCCGGGTATGCATAAAGTAATAATGTCAGGTACGGGTAAATAATCATGTAACAAAGTGTCAAGATTATTGGCATCTGACACACTTTACGCTGCATTGGGAATAGCAATACTATAATCGACACTTCTGCTCAAACTCTACAGACTTCTAGGGAAATGTAAGGTGACAGTCCATATACTCGGATGGTTGCATGGGCATTGGAGCCCCGATGTGACTGGCCAAAGTCAGTGTAAAGGTGGCCATATTTATGAACAATGCGATGCTAAAGAGAGCACTATCCACTACTGCACGCTGCATTTGTTTTATTCAGTGTTATGTTCCTCAAACCATCCATGTCAGGGACAAGTCTCTGACAAACACAGTTTGAAGCCAAGACTGTCCTCATTCAATTGAGGCAGTCAAGGCAACATCACCATATAATGCAAGAGGAGGGCGAGTGGAGGTTTCTCTAAATGGCCTAATGTGCATTATTTTTATATTACAGGATTCAAAACACAAATGTTTCTTCCAAAACTAGTTTAATAATACCAGTAACTTCTACAATTATGGGTAAAATTACGATTATATCAAGAGTCATCAAACCTTTTATGGCCTGTGGAGAAGCCTCTCAATGTAAGAAGATGGCGGTGGTGCAAGCGTCCAAGGAGCTGCACTTCTGTGATGAAGCCATTGTCACTCAAAGATCTCAATTCTTTTACCAATGCTACTCTGCCATCTTGAAATTTAGCATTATAAGCAGAACTCCGAGAATTGCTGTAGACAACTCTGTTGAACCCACTGGTTGCCCTCTTTATTTCCTTGTACCGAAAACGCCTCACATTTAATATTGGCACTGAAATGGAAAGCCAAAGAGAGTTATATTAGGTACTTGTTTTCACATAGAAAAATAAGAGATCTTCACTGCAGAAAAACAGATGATAATGATATGATGATGATCTAAGGCAGAAGGATTTTAGAGGGCCGAAAAATGCAGAAAGGGACAAACATATCATCACAAAAAACATAAAGAAAAACGCCCACTGTAGAATGCTTCTATGTGTATGATTGGATATGTAATATGACTCGAATCAACTAAGAGCAGCTGTCAACGCGTTTAGCCAACTCCAATTGGACTAACATTAGAAAACGAGGTAAGGAAAATACCGTGCACAATTACTCGAGATTTAAAACCATCTGAACGATGAATTCCTCAAGTGAAATGCGTTATCCGATAATTCATACGGTTATTGTTGCATAAATTTTAGGCTAAGCAAAAATCCTTTAGTAATTTTGCTCAGAAAAATATCATAAGAAAATGCAGTCAACGTTCAGTACCACATCACGTCAAATTTCCAAATTACATTACAGTACAGAGCCAAGCTACAGACAGGCCTCGTAATTCAACCACAAACATCAGAGTTAAAAAGCCTCACAGAATACAATTGATCAAATATAAAATTCGCTTACAAATCACCAACTCGTTAAAAATCGAAGATAACAAACACAGAAAAAGCAGGAATCGAAGCGGAAAAGTGTGGTACCAGAACGAGATCGGTGAAGCCAAGCGAGGAGGCGATGCCTGAACCTGAGAATTGAGCGATCCATAGCAAGCAAAATTGAAGATCCTGGCGTATAAAACTCAATGATGAGACTTCTCCAGCATAATGAAGATTGTTTCCTTCCATTTTGTCGGGTGTTTCTCTTATATACGTCTGCCCAAATTGCTCGCTTTATCGCCTGACCTGGGAATTAACAGAAAAGGGAAGATAGAGAAATAGAAAAACCTCATTGTGTTGTAAGTTGAATTTACAGCTCCTTCGCAAAAGTTTACATGAACTGTATTTTTTTGGTTATTTCAATTATTATTTAAATTAAATTGGAATAAATGTTTCTGGTCTTTTATTAAAAAAAAAAAAAAAAAAAACTCTATACAAAAATTATTCTCCATAATTAGTTGTAAAATTTATTGATTTGCGAGGTTTATGGAGTACGATAAACAAACAAGGTCGAATTGTTACTCGCTCAACTATTTCTCAAATGGATATCGACTAACTGTATTGAGACTCGAGTCATGTGAGAATGACTCGAGTAGATAACGAACCCTTCTGCTCAATCCCACACGAGGATCCACCGATGGTCAATAAGATCATTATACTTAGGTCTTTACCACGATCGATCAAGATCCATCTAAGAAATAGGGTTGACCCGATCAAAGAGTTCCAACTTGTTAGGGTTGATCCCCAAAAGCAATACCATCCTCCAGTGGTCGGGAAGACATTAACTCAAGCTTCGATCATGATCAATCAAGATGCATTTGAGAACCAATTCAAATGAGTAATGGGCAAAACTCGTTGGGGTCAACTCACGTGCGTTTCGCTAAATGCAGTATAATTGGTCCAACAGGGTTAGTCGATGGTCGAGAAGAAAATGACTTGAGTCTTGGGCACAATCAATTTGAGAAATAGCTTGATCGAGTAACGACCAAACTTTATTGAAAATGACTCAATGATGACATCATGACCAAGTTCTTTAAAACAAAAATGATTTTGAAATGAAGTTTGTTTGTAATGAAATAATCAATCACGACCAGAAAATAAAATTTTAAAATAAAAAAATAGAAATTAAAAAGTAATTTCAACAAATATGATTATTTTAATTAATTAACTAAGACCATAAATTTGATAAAACTATTTATTTTTTAAAATTAGTGACTCAATTATAAAATTAGAGAGTAAATAAACATAATTTTGAAGTGGCGGGATCTCCAACAAATCAAGGGCTGCGAGGGTTTTGTATTAGCGGGTCATTATTACGGGCGCGCTCCGGATCTGACATGACCCGAATTGGATTGTTCTCATCTGGCACCTCCACTTCGCTGAGACGACGCTGCGGGCTCCGATTTCAGCATTGAGAAGATAGGCTGACCATTGTAGAAAAAATCATATTAGGTACAACGACGTTCTGTTCTTGAAATTTTTATGCGTTCGATCGAAATTCTGCCATGTCTGCAATAATTGCCACTATATCTTTTCGTTCTACATGCGTTGCCATCGGTCTAGAGTAATGATTAGGGTTCATAATTGCGCATCTGCTGCTTCTTGGTCAATGAATTCGTGTTTCTTGTAGTTATTTTTATCTGTCGAGGTATTGAAAATGGTGTTATTGCAAGTGTTCGTGTGTATATTCATCGGAAAGTGAGCTAGCTATGAAGTATTTGAATACGACGTCATGGCCACTTCAGTTTAAAAAATGCCTTAAATATTGGGCTATTAGTTACTTTGATTCGGTTTAAATGATCTGAGTTTGAGGATTATGTTCCCGAAGTATTTAGGTTGCGTGGGAGCTTGGAAAGGAATAATGTTGTATCCTAATATCGGGGAGTTAATTCGTTGAAGATGCTTGAAGACAGAATGACCTAAATATGTGTTTATGCCTGTTCACTGTCTGGAACTCTCTATTTTCACTTATAGTCAGCTAGAATTAGTCATTTTGCTACCAAATTATGGAGGAAAAAAAGGCATTTTTCTTGATATTTTACAGAACTTTCTCAAACCTTTCTACTTTCTTCATTTTGATCACCCCCACGATACATTCAGTTGCTATAATTCATTCAGCTCCAGCATTTTTGTGTTGTTCGTTTGAGGGAGGGGTCGGTTTGGAATTGGGGATGGTTGGTTTTCAATTTTTTATTGATTGATTGATAGATCTCCTTGAAAATGTGACTTGAACTGAATTTTTTGTTGTTTTACAGGTGTTCGTAACAATGAGGCAGCAGGGGCAATATTCTGATTCAGGACTAAACTCATATTCTGGTTCTCAAATGCATCATGTTCCTAGTCAAAGGGTGGAACAAAGCCACCCTGATCCTTTTGAAGGACGGTTGGAAGCCTTCACTCCCGAAAGAGAGAATTCATTTGTAGCTTCAAAAAATGAGGACCAATGGAGATGGGAAAGAGATGAGTCGAAGATGCCAAACTCTATGGCCTCTCACATGTTCAATGAAGGCAAGCATTAATAGTGTGTGTATTGTTACTCCTGTCACTAATAGTTGCTTGCACTTGTTTTCTTCAGAAGTCGTTTTTTGCACTTATACATTACAATATCCTTCTTCAAGAGAATGGAAAACAAACAATCCTACGTGCTTGTTTATTGAAATCAATTTCAACATTCTCTGATTCCCACCTGTGCTTGTTATTCTATGTTGAGTTTTTTCCTTGGGAAAATGCAAAGTGAATTTAACAACATGGCTAGCTACCTTATGGCTTATATACTTATAAAGTTTACTTTTAAATGATATAAGTCTTGGATATAAGATGAATCATCAGATTGTTATTGAATAAGAAATGTAACTACTAATGTTTTTAGATTCATCATTCCCTTCTCAAAAACTATCAAGAATTGTTTTTCATTTTCAAACCCGTGCATTGAATGCTTTTAATGTTTGTCAGCTATACTTGGAGAGCATATGAATTTGAACTGTTGTTTCATTTCCTCCACTTTTTCCAATGTTAGCTTGGAAGGAAAATCTTAGACTCCAAGTATGGGGCTTATCCAAAAAATACATTTATAGCTGAGGTCAGATGATAGTATGTAGATAATTCAATTAGCCAGGGTTCCATACATGTGGTTAACAAGAATAAAATGATTCATTGATGCCAAAATCAATGTACCTACCTTTCATAATGGTTAAGTGATGTGATATTCCTCATGGTATCAGGCTGTTAACTGTTTATTGGTAGAGATGATTTTTGGGCATTGTTTATCCTAAATTCTTTACTACCTTACCCCCACTTAGATATTTTCCTTTTCATTGCTAAATTCGTCATTATATCATTTAGATGTTTATTCAATTCTCCATGGCATGGGAAGGATTTCCGCCTTTTCTTGTCAAACAAAGTTTTTGGAATTCCTGTAATGAGAAATATGTTTGTTTATCATAGGTCAAGGGGGTGATGCAACGAGATCATACTTTCAAGGTCAGAGACCTAACTCAAAATTGGTTCTTGAGAAAGGAAGCAATAGCGACCCCAGATCTCAATCCCATGGAAAAAACATGGAAAATAGGTTTGGGGATGGTCTGTTGCCACAGAATTTTGACGGTCTTGAGCAGAAATTTATCGATGACATAATCAAATTGGCCAAGGAACAAAATGATGCAGAGGATGAGGAAAATGCTCGACATAGAGAGGTATATTTGTATATTCCCATTTCACTTTCGTTATTATGAGCTGCATTCTTGTTTTTTCTTATCGTCTTTACCAAACATACTTCATTTTGATGCACATCTTCAGAGAATTATGGCAATCAATGCTCAGTATGAGGAACAATTGGCAGCACTTCGAGCTCGGCATGCTGGTCGTCGGGACGAGTTGCTTCAAAGGGAATCAAGTGCACGACAACATCAGTACCAGAAAGGAATAATGGATCATTACATGAATGGGGGCATTGGCCCTGGTGATCCTCGTGGCAATAGTGGAGTTACAAACTTACCTGCGCCTGGACAAGCACATCAAAATTATGAATCTGAACATTTCGATTCCTTCAGAGAACGAGCTCGGTTTCTTGGTAATTCTGGATGGGATCCTAATTTGGACGCTAGAGGGGCATATCCTGGGGGACGAGTTTATGACACTGGCTCACGGTACTACTAAACAAAGTTGCATACATAAGATATGCTTGCTGCTTTATTATCCTCCGTGTGGAATAGGCTCCATAACTAGTGATAGTGCTGTAATTTCACTATAGTTCTGCATTTTTACATTTGTCCGATTAGGCTTCCTTATCTAACATATTAGTTCTGTATTTTTATCCTAAAGTTCTGCATTTTTATGTTGCATGTTTTTTCTCTCTATAAAAGCTCATTATCTATGACATCTCTGGATCTCCATTTTTGTCGACCGGAACAAATCAATATTCAAATTGTAGCTTCCTCGAGCTTTGAAGTTGGAAATAGTAGCTTCCCATGATCTGATTGATGAGCCTTTATTGGGGTTACGTTTATATATATATATATATATATATATATTATTTTATGTGAATGTGCATGATTTTCTCTCCTCACCTGGTATATTCTCTATTCAGTTGTTAGTTAGAAAATCTCTCTCTCTTAGTTCAGCTGTTAGCTAGAAAGTTTCTCTCTTTTGATTGGTGTACGCCATGAACACAAACTTTAATACATTGTTCATTCAAATTCTAGTTTACCTGAGATTCATAGTATTTTATAGTTTGTTTCCGTGTTAGTTTCCAATTCTTAGTCATTGTGATTCATGGATAATTTGAATGTTTATATTGATTTGAAACTCTTTTTTTTCCGGTTTCAAACAAATCTCAATGATTTCTGTTTTTATATTCTATATCATGTTAGATTTAATTTCTATGTTAACTCGAGAGTACAATTTCACCTATATTTAGATCTACTAGTTTAATATGAAGTTGCATTCTAATCCACATTAAAGACTATAGACTATTTTCACTGTCTTTAAGTGATAAAAATTTACCTAGCAAAACACGAGCAAAATTCCGAACAACTACTAAGATTTGTATTTTGTTTTCAATGTATAATGGTTGGTTTTGGTTGTGAACATTCTTTGGTGGTTAGGGTTACTTTAGGTTAGGTTCCAATGGGAGCATCACGTGGCGCGTGGGTGCATTTCCGTTGCATCCAGATCTCGACCAACCATACGGTGCTCGCCCTTTTCTGTCTCTCTTCTTTTCCGTTATTATTGGGTCCCTCTCTCAAATTGCCTGCACATTATTTACCTCATACAGATTTTACACCTTAAAAACAAATAAATCAATTATACCTTATTTATTGAGTTATATCTAAATTAATAAATTTTATTACGTCATAATATTAGATTTAATACATATATAGTTTAATCTAAAAAAAGAGTTAAAAATTTTAAAAACACAGTAAAAGTTGAATTTTTAAGCACTAAAAAATTTTAAATTTCTCATTTTTTTTTTTCATTTTTGGTATTTATTTTCTTAATGGTAAAAAATTAATTGAAGTTCAAATTAGAAAGATTTTATTTATTTTAATATTGTAATTAAAGATTTATATATAAAAATAAAAATAAAAATAAAAATAAAAATAAAAATAAAAATATAAAGCTCATAATTTGGCACCACAAGTTTGGAATTTGCATTTCTAGGAGGAGAAATATATAAAAAAATTTAGTTTTTCCTTCACCAATCCTCTTCACACAAAAGCTCTCCACTTGTTTCTCTGCAAATCCGCCATTTTCTCTCGTTCTGTCTGTGTGCGTTTCTCTCTCTCTCTCTCTCTCTCTGTCTGCAATGATCTACGTTTCCTCAAGTAATTTCTGAGCTCTTCTTCTCTTCACCGTGTTGCTATCTCTTCTATGGGCGGCCTATCCGAAGATCTCTCTTCAACCACCTTGCATCTCGATTCGGATAACAATCAGCGAGTTTACTTTGTTCCATACAGGTAGATTCATTGTTGGATACTTCGATTTCGTGTCTTTTGGTACGACATTTACGAATCTGAATTAGAGATTTTATTGGAAACTTGAATTGCGCAAACTGGATTGTCTAATCTATATGTTTAGTTGCGAAATTTTGTGAGGAAAGATTGAAAATGGAAACCAAAATGTGTCTTGTGATGGTGATAGTAGTTGGATACTCAGTGTGTTTTGACCTTTTATGTTATGCTCAGAAAGCTTAGATGAAGCAGCTTTTTTCCACTTTTAAGCTGTTGTTAGGGTGCCTCGCAGTGGAGAGATCATGACAAAAATGCGAAGGCAGTGTGTGTCTAAGAGAATTTTACGATTTGAATTTCAGGTGGTGGAAGGACGCGCACGATTCTTTAACAGGAGATGCCGATGGGGAGAGAGGACTTCCCTTCCTGGCATCGCCAGGTTCGTCGTATGCCGGACCAATGAAGATCATCAACAATATTTTCAACTCGGATCTCGTTTTTAATCTGAAAAGAGAAGAGGATTCTTCGCAGAATAGTGAAAATGGTGAAGTGGGCATTTCAGGGAGGGACTATGCCTTGGTCTCCGGAGAAATGTGGGTGCAGGCACTTAAATGGTTAGTGCTATGCCACGGCTTATTTCATCAACATATATGATATATATTAAACTATTGGATTATTTCTGATTTTATTTATTAAGTGACCGAAGACTGATGGCGCCGGGGTATTGACAGGGAAGTTGCGTTGATTACATTGCATATCTTGAAAAGGGAATAGTCGATTTCTTATTGATTCCACATTACTTCTTGAAGAGAAAAAAATTTATATTATTGCAAATGTAATATGCTATCGTCTCTTCAAACTGGATTTCTGCTGCATGTCTATGTCAATCGTATGCTATGAAATAATTCTAATGAAATCCCTCCTAGTTCCATTATTCCACTAATATCTTAGAGGTACTTAACTTTGTATGCCACGATGTGATTTTACCATATTTAAGACTGCAATTTTAAATTTCAGGGCCATGGTTTATAGGTATCACAAAAATATGTCTTTTTATCCGTTAGTTTCTCTATAAAAATATGAACTTCAGGGCCATGGTTTTTAGGTGCCTGTAATCTATTAGCCCCATGATTCCATATAACTAGATTATCTGCAGCAGTTCCTGTTTACCATTTTTACTAAATCTGCTTGGAGAGTTTCTGAATCAGAAAAGGAAATAGCTCGAACCACTGACATGATAATATTCACATTATTTTTTTTTTTGGACTTCATGCCTCCCACTTTAGTTTAGAAATGATATAAATTAATTTGCACACTTTACTTGAACTTTTTATAATGTTACAACTTATAAGTTAATTCAATGAAGTACAAAATATCACCGTTCGGAACTGAGTTTTGTATTGAGCTCCTACACTTCTAGTAATTTCATTCATCAACACAATTGTTTCCTATAAAAAAAATGAAGCTTTCATCAGCACTTTAGGTACCTGTCTTTGCCTAATATATTGAACTATTAACACTTCAGATTCCTGTGAACTTTCTGTCTACGTGGCTTTTCCTTCTCTTTCTTTTCTTTCCCTAACATAATTTTCCTTACTTACGTATAATAGTTACTTAATCAATTATAGGAGTATCCTGTTAGTCGATCATGTTATTAAAAAATGCATGTGCTCTTCCTTGCAACCATAAATTTTATTAAGGCTGAGTTTCATCATATAAGGTCATTTATGTTCCTTACGGTTTCTGTTGTAGGCATATTGACTCCAAGTCTTCAACGAGGAATGGTGGTAGCTTTTCCGTTGCTGAAGATAATATAGCAGATGTTTATCCTTTGCAACTAAGGCTTTCTATCCAACGCGAGGCAAATTTATTGGGAGTGAGAATAAGTAAAAAGGTCACTCCATTACCATGTCAAAGTTTATTAATCTTAGATTCTATGACTTGAATGGTATTTTGCAGACCGTTTAGCGTTGACAACTATTTGTTGAATTAGTAGTCAAAAAACAAACTCTAATCTCAATATTTTAAGGTCTTTAATTTAAATCTTAGTGGCGACCTGCTTATTACTATGAGTTCATTCACTCATAAGCATTATCGTGCCAGAAGTAGAGTAGTCCCATGAGAATTCTTGGTGCATGTAAATCAGTTTGGATTCTTGGTCATGCTTGGACCATTTAAACTTATTTAAATGCATAGTTTATTACAAGTAGCACCATAGCAGGTGGACTTTTGTGGGGGAGGAGGAGTGAGTCTGTCTGGTAACCTCTGTATGCTGAAGCAACATATGCTCAATCAGATGGTCGAAAATCAATTCAAAATTCTCTGCTTCCATGTACAAAGTGGAGCAATTTGGGCTTGAAACTTCGGCTAGCATTCTGATAGGAACTAGAAATTGAAATGTAAATTTGCAGAAAATAGTAGTGATGTTATGAAAGAAATTACTAGTTTCCCTAGCACTTTGAGAGGCATGGATTTAGCCACAACCTATTTCTAAAATCTGCGTGCTTAAACCTTCTTACTCTATTCATAATAGTGAACGCAGACAAACTTTTATGTAATTTCAAATATGCCGCCACTAATGTTTCCACTATTTTCGAACTAATGTTCTAACTCGTTCTTTGCTGTTTCCCAACGGAGTTAATAACCCTGACATTATGTCCAAATTAGGAATTTTTACCTTCTTGGGACATCACATATTCCAGTAGTGAGCCCTTGATAACTCTTTGCTTCCCTAATCTGATGAAGCAATTAACTCACAGGACAAGGACTTAATGAATATACTCAAAGAAGTACCTAGCCTCCACACTCTCGTTTTCCCTCCTACATGGTTGTATTCTAGTTAGCACATTGATTTGCTTCCTAACATCTGTCTCTACCTCTAATAGGTTTCTTCTGGCAGGCCCTCCTTCAACCTCTATCCTTCTAGTCATTTTAGATATTTACATTTTTAAGCTAGGACACTATGAATGAATCTTGGAAATTTTAGCATAATGGTTGATCTACCACCAAAATATAATTCTGAAAGATGTTCTTCATTCTTAGCTTAATTGTTAAGAATTTTATGTTGAGGGAAGTGGCATTTTCATTTCACTATATTCCGCCAAGAGCCTTGCACACGGTTGGCTTTCCTTTATTTATTTATTCATATAGAGAGCCATCTATGCATTTCCCTCATGTGGCTACGACCATTTTATCCCATAGTTTGTATTTCTCTTTAGGAAGTCTTGATAGCCATTTGATGAAGGGGCATTGTTTCTCTACCTTAGGTTGATGATTCTCAAACCTCAGTCCTCCAAATGCCTCGTAAGCCGTAAATATTTCAGCTAACTAAAAAAAAAAAAAAGACTTGGACTCCAGTTCCCTATCCATAGAAACTTATTGTTTCTCTCTCAAAAGTCAAGGCCAGCTTCCTCAGTAGTAGACAGAGAAATGCTGTAAATTGGTAGATACACTAATTTTAATCTCTCCGCAAGCACCTTTGCTAGCATCTTATAAATTGGAGATGTCAAACTAAACAGTCTTTATATTTACTTTTATTTACTTATGATTTTATTATGGCTTCACTAGTGATCGATTCAAATCTTTTCATTTCAGTCTTATGTTCTTAAAAAAAGTTAATTTCACCTAGCGTATTATTGCCAAATCTTAATATTTTTTTTTCTATATTGGCAGGATAATGTAGTCGAGTTATTTAGAAGAGCATGCAAAATTTTCAATATTGAGTCGGAGTTGGTATTGATCTTTCCTCTTTTAGCATCACTTTCTTTCTTTAGCACAAAAAAAGCAATATTTACGATCAAGATATCTTATGATATGGTGCATGCAGTTGCGAATCTGGGACTTTTCTGGCCAAACAATTTCCTTTTTTAGTAACAGTAATATGCAACGACAGTCAGATCAAGAGGTTAGTCATTATTCGTTTGTCCTGTCTGTTTGGCTAAGAACTCCAAGTATGTTTGCATTGTTATAATATTTTTAATACAAGAGTACAATACAATATAATATCTACTTCATTTTTTATAATGATTTATGAGATGGTTAACATTATTATTCTTCTTATTGCTGTATTTATTTCATAATCATGTCTACATGAGCGTGAACTTCCTTGCGCACAGAGTAACAAGGTGATTGGAAAGAAAATAATTAAAAATGGCATCAAATATAGAGAATGGTTTTCTAGGAGACAAAAGTTATTGATTTTTGTAAATTTAACCCATTGGGTTTCATGGTTAGGGTACGACAAAAGAAATTTAAAAGAAAACAATTTAAAATTTTCATATTATTATGATGCGATGCAGGCAACTTTTTACGGTCTTTTACCAGGAGCATTCGTTCTCTATAGTGAGCAAATGATTACATGTAACTAATCTAGCATTGGTATTCTTTAGACGTGACTAGGAGCAGCCTTTTTTTTATTGTTTAAATGAATTAAATTAGAGAATGATGATTATTCAAAATTGATTTTTTTTCCTTTCCTCCATCCAGTCCCTAATAATATGTAGTGAAATTTTGATAAGCCTGCCTTGTGACCATAAGGCAGTAATCGACTTGATGATAATAAAAATGTTTTTTTTTTTCTTGAAATGCTGTTTCCTGTATTTTCTTTTTGGCGCAGGTACTACTTGAATTACAAGTTTATGGGTTGTCAGATTTCATAAAGTGCAAAGAGGGGAAAAAGGATGAATTGGCAAATTCTATCCTCGGAAATTCTTGTGGTACTTCACTTGCAATGAATGGTGCTTCTGGAACTGGGAGTTCTGGCTGCTTCTTTGTAAATTCTTCAGTTTTTTCTGGAAGCTCTCGTGAAGCTGGTTCTTTAGGATTGACAGGCTTGCAAAATCTTGGGAACACCTGCTTCATGAACAGTTCTCTGCAGTGTTTAGTGCACACACCGAAACTTGTTGACTACTTTCTTGGTGACTATGATAAAGAAATAAATTATGACAACCCATTGGGCATGAATGTATGCTTTCTATGATTTTAATTCTTCATGGATCCTTTTGTCTCAGTGAATCCCTTTCTTTTTAATAATTTTATTCACATGATCATTTCTTCAGCCTATGCTAGCGAACAGCAGATAAATAGACTGCTAGCGGAAGTTACTAAGTATAACAACTAACTGAATTAAGTTTAGGGCAACCGATTCATAACAGATAGCAATAATCAAAATTGCATCTACCTAACTATTTGAGTTGTTCATTATCATTTCATTAGTTTGAAAGAAATGTTCTTCTAAGAAACTTCTCAGTTTAAAAGAACTGTCTGTAATGATCGGTAACTTCTCAGGGGGAGATTGCTTTGGCATTTGGAGATCTGTTGAGGAAACTCTGGGCACCTGGCGCAAGTCCTGTGGCACCAAGAACGTTCAAGTCTAAGCTTGCTAGATTTGCTCCTCAATTCAGTGGCTTTAATCAACATGATTCTCAAGTCAGTGAAGTTTCTTGCTATCAGAAGTAGGGTTTTAGATTTCCTTTGTTTAGGCGATGGGGTTCTGGGTACAGGTTTTCGTCCATTGTTTTGTAGTTTGATTTAATTTAATTTTTATAGGAGCTCCTTGCTTTTTTGTTGGATGGGCTCCACGAAGATCTTAACCGTGTGAAAAAGAAGCCTTATGTAGAAGCCAAGGATGGAGATGGACGACCCGATAATGACATAGCAGATGAATACTGGCAAAACCATTTGGCTCGCAGTGACTCCATCATTGTTGATGTGTGCCAAGTATGTACCTTCTCTTCATTTTCCTTGTTTAACCTACATGACTTTCCTTTGAGCTTTGACGTATGGAAATAGCATTTGCTTTTTGAGACCTGCATGCTAATGAATCACTTCTGTTCTTGGCTAAATCAAATCTACTTTTTCATGGTATTAGTACCTTCATTGAGTTATAAGGCTTGTTTATGAATTTTACCCTTTTCTCTATTTGCATGCCTAAGTTTTTTCAATTTAATTTGTCTCATCAAGGCTTCCGTTATTTGGTTTCATCCTTGCAGGGTCAATATAAGTCCACATTAGTTTGTCCCGTTTGCAAAAAGGTCTCTACTACCTTTGATCCATTCATGTATTTATCGCTACCTCTACCTTCAACAACAATGCGAACAATGACTTTAACCGTTGTCAACACTGATGGAAGTACTCCGACTCCATATACCATTACAGTTCCCAAGTCTGGAAAATGGGAAGACCTCATAAAAGCCCTTAGTATTAAATGCTCTCTAAGAGAAGATGAGACTTTATTAGTTGCTGAGGTATATCATTGTGATTGCAATACTTTTCAATTGGCTGCATGATGGATTAATTTCTTCATCATAGAGCATTATTTTTATTCCCAATGATCTCTGACCTCATGAATTCGTATGCAGGTATACAACTACCGCATCATTCGGTATCTTGAGGAGCCAGCTGATTCTTTATCCTTGATAAGAGATGGTGACAGATTGGTTGCTTATCGCCTGGCAAAAGATGATGAACAAGTACCCTTGGTTGTGTTCATGCATCAAAGGATCGAGGAGTAAGTGCATTATATTTCTGAACTGATGGATCTTGTTTTCCCGTAACTTCATATTGATTATGTAAAATTTATATGCATGTAGTTCATTGTAAACTATTTTTGCCTCCAAGGGAAGGTATCTTTTTCACTTAATGTAGAAGGGGAGATGGGGGAAACCGAGAGTGCATTACACTGATTGCAATAATTTTGGAGTTCGAAATTACATCTATATTGGATCATTTAATATCTAGAAGAATGTTGTTATTTCCCATCTAGATGTAGAGGTTCTAACAATGATTTTCTAAGAATTCATTTATTGATCGGTGAAAATAAAATTTATTCTTAGTGATGAGTTTTTTTTCTCTCTCTCTTGTTTCTGCCTTTTCTTTCCTTGAACCACGATGCATATTGTTTTATTTTGTTACCTCTACTTTTTTACTCGTTGATGTCAACTCTTATTTGACCATTGTTATTTTCAACATTTTGTCACTGTCCGTGGTTGGTGGAATTCCAGAAGCATAGGTGATAGTAGAAATAGAAGTATGATCGACAGACTTACTTACATTCTAGTCATTATGCACATTAGCAAGCTTAATATCAGGGCATTTACTTATCACATAAGGATAGCTGATTGACAATGCTACAAGTCGAACATGACTTGAAAGTTGAGAAACGGAAAATAGATGCAGACGCTAGAAATTTCCTATCAGATAAAAAATTCCAATTGTCCTTACCATGAAGAATCAAATTTTGGGGAAATATTACAGCCTAATAAGATCACCTACCAAGTCAAGGATTATCTCTGAGTTTTGAAATTTGACACAGCAATGTATTTACTAGATATGCCCGGTCAAATAAGAGCTTCTATTGTTCTACTGTAACTTTACTCTTGGATACAATTACCTTGACCGATTAAGTTGATTCAATTTCCCCCTTCAATGTAGACTGGAAATTAAACAATAATAATAATAATAATAAAATCTTCTGGGATGTACATATATGGTTTGTCTCCTATAAATGTACGTAATTGCACTTGGATTTACTGGATAGTAGTCAAGTAGATGAGAAACTAGTTTTTCGATTGCTCATAACAATTTTGTTAGTAAACAATTAATAGACCGGTGGCAGCTGGCGAGATGAATGCTAGTAACATATTGCATTTTTTGCCACACTTACATGGAATCTAATTTTTCTTGTTTGGTCAGGCAGTACATCAATGGGAAACATTCTACAATTCCTAAGGCATTTGGATTTCCTCTGTTGGCTAAGCTGCCTAGTGCCTTTAATGGATCTGATATCCAAGACATATACAAAAAATTGCTTAGTCCCTTTCAGGTTTCTACTCAACATGCTTTGGAAGAAAACCATACTTCCGACATTGATACAATTGAGAAAACCAGGGAGGAGGAGAACGGAACTAATTCCCCATCAGCTTGTGTAATTGATCCCTTAAGAAGTGAAGATGGAGTTAGTTCACCGTCAGATGCTGATTTCCAATTTTACACCACAGATGAGAAGGGAACCATTAAGGGCTCTGAAATTCAAGTTGATGAATCTCTAGTGGGGTCAGAAAAGAGTAAGCGGCTATATGTGCTTGTTTCCTGGCCGGAAAAGCAGATTGAGCGTTATGACACTCGCCTTCTTACCTCTTTACCTGAGGTTTTCAAATCCAGCTTTTTCACAAAGAGACCTCAAGAATCTGTTTCTCTATATAAGTGCCTTGAAGGTTTCTTGCAAGAGGAGCCTCTTGGACCCGAAGACATGTGGTCAGTGCATTTGTATTTTTAGTGCTCTATTTATTAAAAAAGAAAAAAGAAAAATTGAATCTGCACAACGAACTTTATAGATCTGGTTTGCTTGTTTGGAATTCGGAAAATGAAGCATTCTGATATGAAAATCCTTTCACTGCATAATTTAATTAGCATCCTCGTAGTTGCATTTGCTAATTGCTGATTTCCTAATATCATGCCGTCATGTATTTATTCAGGTTTTGTCCTAGCTGCAAAAAGCACTGTCAAGCCAGTAAAAAGTTAGATCTTTGGAGATTACCAGAGATTTTGGTTATTCATTTGAAGAGGTTCTCTTATAGCCGTTTCCTGAAGAACAAGCTAGAGACATACGTTGACTTTCCTGTTGATGATCTGGATTTATCAATGTATGTTGCCTATAAGAATGACCAGACGTGTACTCGCTATGTGCTTTATGCAATCAGTAATCACTACGGGAGCATGGGAGGTGGCCATTACACAGCATTTGTCCATGTAAGTGTGTTACCTCGCCATTTCTTACTTCTCTGTAGGTTAATGGAAGCTATGAATAAACCTGCAATTTAGACTCTGTTTTTCAACCATTTGGTTTTTGGTTATTGAAAATTAAGCTTGTTTTCACCCAATTTCTCTACAATGAGTTTCATCTTTCTTAATGAAACATTTGAATTCTTAGTCAAATTCCAAAAAGGAAAAAAAAAAACTGATTGTTTTCACCCATGCACCCTACCATGGCGAGTTACTGATTGTTGTTGCCATTTCATCATCATGAATATGTCTTCATGGTGGCGAAGATGACTGCATTGCTTGTGAGAAGAAAATGATATCTATCTCGAAGTTAAAACCGAGCCTTTTTCTCTTTTGACTACAACAGACTTTGATCTTTCCATTTTGGTTGAAGATTTCTGTCTAATTTCGGCCCTGCCCCGTTTCCATCTTCTTCTGATTTTCAGTCCTGTTATCTCCTGCATCTATTTGCCCTCATGTTGTCTTTTTATTTATTTAATTTTGTTTTAAATCTAAAACCACCTCAGTGAGAGTACCATTATCAAATTACATTTCGAGGTTCATAATGCATCCTTATTAGCAACCATCCCGATTATCACTTGTAGATTATAACCTTAAGTATTAATGTTATTTTTTTTTTCATGCTTGAATTCTTCATGTACTGAGGTTTGTTCTGCAAGTGCTAATTGTTCTCTCTTTTTTCCCCCTTTCTCTTATCTAGCAAGGAGGCGACCAGTGGTATGACTTCGATGATAGCCATGTTAATCCCATTGGCCTGGATAAGATAAAATCTTCAGCTGCTTATGTTCTTTTCTACAGAAGAGTTGTTGCTTAGTAAACTGACAATTGGCTGAGGTTCCATTGAATTGAAGCAGATCATGATCATTTCTCCAAAAAGTTGATGCTAATTAGCTCTTACATGACGATCATCAGTCTTTCTCTGTCCTTATTAAACCATGCAAGTAGTTTTCAGTATGGGTGAAAGATGAATGGAATTTCAAGCTTAAAGACGGCAAGGAAGAAGCCGATGCCACCGTGCTTATGCAAAGAGATCACAAAATGACAGGTCTTAAGGATACTAATTACATTCATTGGCGTTACCCCATCTTGAAAGAGGAGAGGCTTTTAGTATAATCTTCTGGTGAGTCTTAGACAATAGCATAGGGTTCAAGCTAAACTCTTTTGATGAGTTTTGGGGGGTTGCCAAATAGGCTAGGATATTGAGTAATCTTTTTGATAGGAAATTCCTTAATACTTCATTGCGGTTATAAGGTTGATGTGTTGTTGATTCTTGTGTGAGAAAACAGTAGTAACTAATTCATAGATTTTGATCCATTTTTTTAAAAAATCATTGTATTAAATTATAAACTGGGCTGATAATTGGGTTCAAATGTGATTCTCGAGGTACGAAAATATGAATGAATTGCATGATATTGAAAAACAGGGTGCATAGCACTTTTGACTCAGAAACTAATGATTTGTCTGCTCCATTTGTCATCGCTTTTCTATCTCTCTCTACTGTTTTTAGTAGTCAGAAGAATCTTCACAGCTCTCTTCTGTTGTGGATTGATTCAGAAACAACTTGTGATGAGCAATGAGCATCGATTTTAGTACATGTTCCTTATATGATCCAGCAGGAAAAGGGATGAGGATTGGACAATCAAGAGTAGAACTGATATTAAAAGACATCCAGGTATGTTCATGTTTGAAACTGCCTTGAGTTCCTACTATTTTGAAACTAAGCCTTAAATTTTTCATGGATTATTTATGGAAATTTTATCGAGTACGTTTATGATTTAAATTCTTTTTTACCATATGAACGTTGTGAAACATCATTCGGAAACATTTTGAATTTTTTTAAGTTACGCTTAAGAATTGTATTTTTTGAGTTTATTGGAGTTTGGTGCTTTATTGAAGTGAACCGAACCTTAGACTTGAACAAGCAAGGTGAAATTTTCCTAAAGCTCTCTAGTTTCAACAAATAAATCTTTCGAATCTCATGGATTTCTAGCTAAACATATGGTTTATGGTATACATTCTAAACCCGGTTTATAATTTTCTAATTGAAAATGTATTAAAAGGTAAAAAGTGTCTTGCTTATTCGAATTTGACGTAATAATTGCTCAAATTATTAAGGGTCAACTTTATAAAAGTGAGAGCTTAACATAAAACTTGATACAACTTTTCAAGTTTATCGTAAAAATGTACTCGTTTTTAGATGAAATCAAAAAATAAGCTCATAATTCAAAAGAGGGTGAGTTTTAATCTCTAAAAATTCATTTAACTTTTCTTATCATACCCTTATCATACCCAATTCATATATGAGCACAAGCAATCGATCAATTTAACATTTATCATCATTTATCTAAAAATTTGAAAGATGTAACCAAATTGCAACTATGATAACATACAACCACTTAACCACTTGAATTAATAAGAACAGCTCAAAAGAACCCAAAACCCACCACAAAAAATGCATATCAAAATCAAACTCAAGAGCATGTGGGTTGGATGCACAAACCAGAGGGTCATAGATGAGAGTGATAGCCATTGACTTATTGCTGTCAAGATTGATAAAACAAATTAAAAGACCAATTTAATCTTTTTCTTTTAAAAAAAACTCACAACAGCTAGAGAGATTAGCTATGTTTCAAGGTATGATCCTTGTCGTGTTTATGTTGAGTAATTTATCCACATCATGTCGGAGTCCAACCTTAAGATGCAACATTGGACTCACGAAAAGTGATGCAATGTCAACACATTCGTGTCAACCTTAAGATGGCTCAAAAAAATTCTTGCAACGCTCGTCTACGCCATCACACAAGCATGTGTCATGGAGTGACTCACTTTAAGCCCCGAAGCTCAAAAGTGGTAGAGAGCCAACACCATATTTGATATCAGTATACTATAAGACATATTTGATATGACACTCATGCACATCAAAATGGCATGAAGTCCTATGTCAATATGGAGCATTCCTCAAATGTTCAATTAACTCCAAATTTGGCAAACATATATCCTTCACTCATATGAACTAACTCCAACGCCACTTGTTAAAACTCATTACGTAACTCCAATTTTCAGGGTCATTTTTCGGGTTCTCATCAACGTCGTTAAACTTGTCTTTGACACCTCTAAAATCTTGTCGCTTCTATTCCTACTTACCCCTTAGCTTGGTATTTGCCTACGCTTCTTGGTATGTTAGATGATACATAGCCTGACGAGTGACGCGCGTGTGCTACTATTACTCTTGTCTGCAACATGAGATTCACGACATAGTCTCTTCTAATATTACTATTCTCTCCCTCACGACCCACTTCATCACACAATTAATTGCGACACTTATTGGACCACATCTCTTTTTTCTTTCCTCTCTTCGGAGTCTGAGATGTGACAACTCCTTCATGGTTGCAACGCAGGTAACCCTTATCTCTTTGGACCACTCCTACTTTCCTTCTCCAATTTCCATCCATTCATTTTATCCTTTTTTTTTTTTTTCCTCCTAATTTCCTTTTTCAATAAAAATTTTAAACTTTTAAATTATTCGAATTTGTAAACGTTCTTAATAGTTTATTTTTGGACATCAATACGAACAAGCTTAGTTTCAAATTCAATTTCCGTAGTTTTTTAAAAACCCTAATTTAGAGTGTTTATAGCTCGGTTAAAATTCACCCGTCACACCTATCCATCTTTTAACCAAGCTAAGCTCTATCTTTTTAATTCTTATTTTTTATTCAACCGAAAGCCCATTACTATATCGTCACGTAGGTAAAAAATACATGTATATATGAAATATTAGAGTAAGGACCATTTTCCTTTTTTTTTTGTTTTTTTTCCTTTTCTTTTTCAAAGCACTTTATAAAAGAATTACTATTAAAGGAGCTTATAATAATTGTAAGAAACAAAATGAAAAGTAGAAGGTTGTTTTCGTAATCTTCTCTTTGTTTTATTTAATTTTTAGATATGTAATAAAAAAAAATAAAAAAAAAAGTCAATTTTTGAGAATTAAAAAAAATAGTTTTTACAAACTTAGTTTATTTGTTCATATTTTTATAAACAATAACTGTTTTTCAAATATAAATAATTATTAAATGGGATATTAAATTTTAAAAATATGCTAATATTTAAATTTTAAAATTATTGTTAAAACATATTTTTAATATCAAAATTCTTTGTTTGTTAGACTTAAAAAAAATCTAATCACTAACCACTCAAACCTACGACTAACTGATATTATTTATTTTAACTCGTATTATTGTCAACCTTACTGTTTTTAAAACGTGCTAGAGAGAAGTTTCTACACACTTATAATGAATAATTCGCTCTCCTTACTAACCGGGGTGGGATTCACTCTCGCTTAGAGTCCATCGTTCTTGTTGGCATACTCCTCGATGATGCGTCTATAAAAAATATTTTATTCCCGTTTTCAATAGATTAATTAATATGAAAACGTGAATCATTTGATTTGTTTAAACTAAAAGAGAGATTGAATTTGAGGGAGAGTTAGAAAAAGACATGAAGAACTGACAGGACATATCCATTGAAAGAAAGACACAGACATTTATAAGAGACCCATCCATCTATCTTTCGGACAAGACCAATTCATGTGCCTCCAAACCTCCACCAACCACATGATTTGACGTTTCAGATTCTCTCTTCTTCTTCCCTTTTCATATTATTACTCCTTTTTTTCATTAAAAACTAACCAAAACCCTTAGTTGTTCTAACCTCACATGTGCATATATGAGACACCGAGCATAGAAACCGCCTAAACCCACTACTAGTAGATATTGTCTGTTAGGAGAGATTTACACACTTTTATAAGAAATGTTTCGTTCCATTCTCCAACCAATGTGGGATCTTACAATCCACCCCACTCAGGGGTCTAGTGTCTTCGTTGGCATACCGTCCAGTGTCTTGATTTGATACCATTTGTAATAGCTCAAGCCCACTGCTAGTAGATCTTGTCTACTATGACCCGTTACGTATCGTCGTCAGTCTCACAATTTTAAAATGTGTCTACTAGGGAGAGGTTTCTACATATTTATGAGAAATGTTTAATTTCCCTCTCCAAACGATGTGGGATCTCACACGTTAGCTTCTAGATATCCAAAGAAGAAAAGCTTGCATATACCCGACAGTTATGAAACAACGATATACATTCCGAAAGGGGTTTTAGAGAAACCCTAATTTAAATTTGTAAGATTCGTATTGTTGGATCACGTAGAACAGACTCATTCGTAATTTAATATAACTAAACTCACATACCAAATATGAATTTGTCTCGTAAACAACTCAAATTTTGGTAATTCTTTCTAACAAAAGGGTCGCCCAACCAACCCATCACTACAAATTAGGGTTTGTATTGATGCATTTACATGTTCTAATTTGATAGTGAGGAAAGTGGAAGAAATGATGAGTAAAAGAATATATGCAAAGAGATTTTGGTTGGCGAACCAAATTGGTTTCTTAAAAGCTGTCGTTTGTAACCCCAACGTAATACCTTTATTCATGTCTTTTCGGTGCCAACAAAATCCCCTTGGTTGACGCC
Organism: Cucurbita maxima; assembly: GCF_002738345.1. NCBI lineage: Eukaryota > Viridiplantae > Streptophyta > Magnoliopsida > Cucurbitales > Cucurbitaceae > Cucurbita > Cucurbita maxima. The sequence goes on along the minus strand of NW_019272032.1, from coordinate 2,474,319 downwards.
CATAACACACAGTACTCAACAACTGTGTGTGTGTATATATATATATATATATGTATATATGTCCACTCCATGGAATCACTGCCAATCTCGAGAAATCATCGCTAATTAGCTAGTTAGCTAGTTCGTTGATCTTTGTCTCATTTGAAACAAGCCAAAAGAATGAGGGAATAACTATGAATTGTGCTCGATTCTTGCTATTTATCTTAACTAGCTAGCTCTTTGATCTTCGTCTCGTTTGAAACAATGCCAAGAGAATGAGCGAATAGCTACGGATCGTGCTTGATACTCACTATTTATCTTAGCTATATAGCTCGTTGATCTTCGTCTTGTTTGAAACAAGGCCAAAAAAACGAGTGAATAGCTATAAATCATGCTTGATTCCTGCTATTTATCTTAGTTAGTGAGCTCGTCGATCTTTGTCTCGTTTGAAACAAGGCCAAAAGAACGAGTGAATAGCTATAAATCGTGCTCGATTCCTGCTATTTATCTTAGTTAGCTAGCTTGTTGATCTTCGTCTCATTGAAACAAGGCCAAAATAATGAGTAAATAGTTCTGAATCGTGCTCGATTCTCACTATTTATCCGATACGAAATGAAAAATAAGGAAAGTCCATATAATAATACCGTTAATCCCACGTGTTCAAGGAACAAGAAGAGATGGGAATGAAATACACACATAAATTTAAAAGCCTAATTAAAAGGGTGTTTTTATTTAGTAATTTTATCAATTAATACACCATAATCTCTAGAATTAACAGGTGGCAGAATCCCATTGGATATTTAAATGGACTTAATTACTTTGCTTATTATTTCCATCCAGCTTCTGCCCTAAGTGGATGTGAGGTAAATGTGCCCACTGCAAACCAAATACAATAAGCTCATACATTAATCATTTAATTAATTACTTTAATCAACCAATGTTTTAATATTATTAAAATATATATATATATATATATATATATATATATATATATTAAATGTGTGACATTAATACTATATTGGCCATATGTATATTTCAACATTATAATTAATTACAAAAGAAAAGGAATAGATATAAGAGCTTACATTTTTAGCTGCTGTGCTAAAGGCTTCTCTGTGGCTTATGTCAGGGTTGTTAGCCTTAATCCTTTGGATTTCCGCTCTATAAAACAGGATTATTAGACCATAAACATACTTAATTAACACACTAATCCCAAATTAAATAAGCAAATCAACTTACTTGATGAACCTGTTATATGCAGAAGGAATCCGCTGTCTTTTCTCCGGTGCTGCCCACATTCAAAACCATTCTAAATTTACTCAAAAACCCACTAAATAATTTCAACTACTCGACCCAAATTATAAGGGTTGAGTCAGGTTGGTATAAGAGTTGAGTTGGGTTCAGTTAGATTTTTTTTCCAACTTGGTTTAAGCTAGGTAAAGATAAGGGTTGGGTTGGGTTGGGTTAGATCTTTTTTCCAATGTGGTTTGAGCTAGGTAAGGATAAGGGTTGGGTTAGATCTTTTTTCCAATGTGGCTTGAGCTAGGTAAGGATAAGGGTTGGGTTGGGTTGTGTTCGGTTAGATCTTTTTTCCAATGTGGCTTGAGCTTTGTAAGGTTACGGGTTGGGTTGGGTTCGGTTAGATCTTTTTTCCAATTTGGCTTAAGCTAGGTTGGGATAAGGGTTGGTTCGGTTAGATTTTTTTCAATTTGGCTTGAGCTAGGTTGAGATAAGGGTTCAATTTGGTTAGATTTTTTTTTCCAGTTTAGATTGGGTTAAATTTTTAAAAAAAATATAAAATAAAAAATTGGTTTAGTTCATGTATTGAACCTAAAAAATAGCGTTCACAACACTATCCGACCCAACCCTACTTTTCGAATATTTGACTTTTGTAATAAATATTAATGATGTCACAGGTTGATATTTAAGTTTTATAAGATTTTCTTAAATAATAAAAAAAATGAACAACCAGACAACTCAATTGGACGGTGTGTAAACCCTATTCAGGTTATTTAGAACACCAACCCAACCTAACTCGTGTACAATCTAGGTTAAATCGACACCGAATAAAAAGGAATTAAATGAGAAAAACAAAAATGAAAAAATAGAATGAAAAAAGTGAAAAAGAGCAGAGGAATCAATGACATATCACAAATGAGTGAAAGGCAATTCAGAAAATAGCTTTGTCACAGTATTTCATATTTTTGTGCAAAGTGTTAACCAAAACAACCCATACATAAAATATATATATACATACATACATATACAAAGAATAACACAAATATGCATAAAGAATGGCCCATGATCTTGATGGGTCAGATTCTATTATGCATGAATGGTCACCATCCATGATGGGGCCATCTATATGCATCATAACAAATTAATCCCAATAATAATAATAATAAATATATTTTTCATTTAATTGCATTACTGGAGATCATAGCAAAGGAGAAACTCACGGCGAATTGGAGGGATTCTATGTTGGTCACGTTCAGCAGATTCAAGTGACCCAATTTTGCTGCATTTTGAAGAAGATGAGCCTCTGTCCTTGCTTGAATCCTCGGGGCTCGCTAGTTGCGGCTGCTTATGACCCTAAAGCACAAACCCGTAAGTACTCGACTCGACTCGACTCGTGGGTGTGAATCTCAGGTGAGTGTTAGGTAGCTAGGATTAAAAATTTGAACCTCTGATATTTTGATTTGACGAGGAATGACCTCTTGTGGAGGAAGAACCTGAAGGGAAGCTCCCATGTTTACGGACAGCAGATTGGTGCAATGGCCACATCTCACAGTCACGAGTGTGAACATGTTGTTGCATGGAACACTTACCTGCCAAACAAAACATAATCAAAAACATTTTCCCATATCCTTAATTACATCGAATTTTCATAACAAGGGTAAGGGTAATGGAAGAGGTTAAAGGAGAGAGAGAAGGAAGAGTTTGGGTTTGTTTGTGTGAAATCTCTACCATATGTTAGTGGTGAGCTTGTGTTGTTACAAATGGTATCATTACTCGGTTGAAGTGGGAAACGAAACATTTCTTATGAGGGTATAGAACTTTTCGCTAAACGCATTTTAAAACCTTGAGGGGAGCCTAGAAGGAGAAACTCAAAAAGGACAATGTCCGTTAGTGGTAGGTTTATGTTGTTACAAATGATATCATTCCACATCGGTCAAAGAGGGAATCAAAGCTTTTTTTTTTAAGGGTGTTGAAACTTTTCCTAATAGACGCGTTTCAAAACCTTGAGGGGAGCCCGAAAGGAAAAGCTCAAAGATGACAATATCTGCTTATACGGTTACAAATGACAGCATCTCACATCAGTTGGAAAACAAAGCATGAAAACTTCTCACTAGTAGACACATCTTAAAACCTTAAGAGGAAGTCTGAAATGGAAAACTCAGAGAGTACAATATTTGTTAAAGATGGACTTTGGCCATTACAAATGGTATCATCCCATATCTATTGGAGAAGGGAACGAAACATTTCGTGTGGAAACTTATCCTTAGTAAACGCGGTTTAAAACTTTCAGAGAAAGCCCGAAACGATTCAGATGCCCAAATGGCTATTAGGAGAGTTTGAGGACAAATTTTTATGTATCTTTTTCAATGGTGACTCTTAATGACTTCCAATCTGACACCACCGCAAGCAAGACAGATAAAAGATGGGAAAAAGACATGACTGGAACGGAAACCATAGAGATGATGCATTACACCAAAATCAAAAAACAAATCACCACGAACATAGATCGATCGACCCATCTCGTGATCATCTCTACTTCTTTCTCTAAGCACCTCTTTTAAATCCCAAATTCAAGATCGGGAATAAACTATAAATCATACTTCAATTTAAGCACAATTTAACTAGGTACGATCTATTTGGCAACCGAGGAAAGAGAAAAAAAGAAAGATCAACTCATCGTTCATCAGACCTAAATTTGATCCCGAAAATTCAAGAACCCTAACTTTTGGGGTTAGATCCATTTAACAATGAATTTACTTCCTTGTAGAGTGAAGAAAGGGTTTGGGTGGAAATTGGTCATAAAATATAAACAGAAAACAATTTATGGAGAAATATGAAAAGATCTGGAGATTTGTAAGCAGTGTTTGAAGATTCCAACAGTAAAAAGAACAAGACCATGATTTGGTTTGAAACTGATAAAGTGAAACAAATGGTCTTTTCAGCTGAAAATGAAAGTAGTGTAACAAACACAGCGCCATAAAACTCCATGGGAAAAGCAAAGAATTGGTATTAAAGATAGAAAGGTTAAGGTTTGTACCGCTAAAATGGTGTTGCAGAAGTTGCAGTGAACATAACAAACACGTTCTGATGCCATCATGTCCAGTGACATTTCCTTCTCAGATTGCTTAATCCTTCTCTTCCACGACACAATATGTTAAAAAAAAAACAGCTCTTTTAATAAAATTCTTGTTTTTTTTTTTTTTTTTTTTTTCTTTCTCTATGTCAGCTCTAAATGATCAAAAGAACTAAGAACAAGGGAGAGAGAGAGAGGGAAGAGAGGGAGATGTTTTTTTATTCTTTTTTTTTTTTTTTGGAATGTGTACAAAAATCTGAAAGTTGAGATGAGGATGGGACTAGTCTGGTCGAGAGAGAGAGAGAGAGAGAGAGAGA
>NW_019272032.1:2466989-2469677 GCF_002738345.1 Cucurbita maxima | reverse complement strand
TTTTAATAAAATTCTTTTTTTTTTTTTTTTTTTTTTTTTCTTTCTCTATGTCAGCTCTAAATGATCAAAAGAACTAAGAACAAGGGAGAGAGAGAGAGGGAAGAGAGGGAGATGTTTTTTTTTTTTTTTTTTTTTTTTTTGGAATGTGTACAAAAATCTGAAAGTTGAGATGAGGATGGGACTAGTCTGGTCGAGAGAGAGAGAGAGAGAGAGAGAGAGACGTACTGTGATGGAATGTAAGTGGGGAAGTTGTATGGAGCTAGTGGTTCTTTTGTGTGTTTGAAAGAGAGAATGGGAGGATTAAGAGGCGTCTGGGCGTGAGATTTAGATTGGAGAGAGGAATGAGTGTCGTCGAGGATGTTGGATTTTGAAGGTGAATGGGTTGTGAGATTTCATGTCGATTGAAGAGGGGAACGAGTGGTAGCGAGGATGTTGTGTCTTGAAGATGGGTGGCTTGTGAGATCCCACATTGGTTGGGGAGAAGAACGAGGGTTAGCGAGAACGTTGGACTTCGTAGGTGGGTGGATTCTAAGATCCTACATCAATTGGAGAGGGGAACAAGTATCAGTGAAGACGCTGGTGTTTGAAGATGGGTGGATTCTGAGATCCCATATCAATTGAAGAGAGAAACGAGTGTCAGCTAGGATGCTAGACCCTGAAAGTGGGTAGACATGAGATCTTACATTGACTACAGAGAGGAACGAGTGTGAATGAAAACACTGGATTTCGAAAGAAGTGGATTGTAAGATCCCACCTGACAATTAAACATTTTTTTATAAGGGTGTAGAAATCTCTCCCTATCATATGAGTTCTTTTAAAGACTTTGAGAGAAAATCTGAAGGAGGAAGATGAGTAGGGCAAAGGAAGTGGGGTTATGTTATGATTGAAGGATTGAGTGGGGGAGAATGGGAGACTAGAAAGGCTGAAACCCCTTTCTTTCTTAACCATATCCGCTTTCTATAGCGGACGAGTGGGGCGACATATTAATTCTGGAATGTTTAGGATCTTGTGAGAGTGGTATCACAACCCTTCCAAAACTATTATTCTAGAATCAAAATTTAGCGTTTTGTATTAGAAATGTCTATTTTAGGATCAGGGTTTTAATGGGACTCGGTCGAAGATTGCATTCTTTATACTGTCCCAACCCAATCTCTATCTCAGAGATGTTCATTTAACTCATATGATCAAGGGTCATACAAGAATCTCCCTCGATTAAAGAGCTAGAAATAAAATAAGATATTTCTCCGGCTAAACAGGGTTAGAACAAGGATTGCATTCTCCGTGCTGCCCCGACCCAATCCCAGTATATTTCATGTCGAGAATCCTCTCTCTGAGTCTTGCAAAAATAAATAAATAACATCGTTAGAATGAAAACAGGCAAGTTCTCTCCCGCCTAGCATTACCTCACCGTGCATTTTAGACATCTTTAATTGGAATCAACATGTGCATTATTTAGAGTAACTATTTGAGCTAATGATGCTTAAATGATTTTAAAAGTGGCTTATGGGATGAGAGCAGGGAGAGATGGGCCGCATGAGATGATAACTAAAAAGTGCCCCTTTATGAGGTTGGTTTGAAGTACCTATCATAGGTTTGGATCTCACCTTCCACTAGTGTTTTTTTTACTATGACTCAATTGATTATTACTTTTACTTTTAACGGTTCAAATTCATAATTTATTTTCACCGTTTTTACCTTTTTCTTCTTGGATTCGGGTGAAATTTCAAATAAATAATTTTGTTTGTGAAAAGTTAAAGCTGAAAATGTTCGTAAAAAGAACAACACTATAATTTAAGTTTCTTTAGAACTATGGAGCTTTCCATTTTGTTCACGATCGACTAATTATTATTATCATTTATTAAGCTCGTGAAAATAACTTGCAATAAAATATTTGTAGTATTAAGTTAAAAACGTCTTTAAAAAAGATTAAAAATGAGAAATAAGATTGGGATCGAATGTGAGTATTATAATTAATATTTATAATTTTAAATAGGATACAAGCTATCAACTAATATCATCTAATAAAAAAAATATAAATTAATTAAATATTAAGAATAAAATAAAATATATTATAAATTAAATAAGAAAAAAAAATATTAACTAATTACATATGTTCCATAAATAAAAGTAAAATTGAATAAATTTTTTTATTAAAACAAACAAAATTACTTTTCAAAAGAATTAATTTAAAAAGGAGGGGACACGTGGCTAGATATTATTGGTTGTAAACATGTGGTAGGCCCCACTAATTTCTTTTTTATTTGATTTTCTAATGGTATATATATATATATATAGATGTTGGAAAGAAACAAAAGGGATGGTTTCAACCTTTGTATCACTAATCACATCTTGTCTGGTTGAGAGGTTCTAAAGTCACAATCCATCTGCTACTACAAACGGGGGAATGGACGGACAGATCTTTCCCCCTTTACAACTTTTTTTTTAATTGATTTATTTTTATTTTAATATTATCGTTGTCGGGAATAGCTTACTTTTGTGCATGCACCAAAAATTATATATAAGTAAAATATCAAATCTCCCGTGAGTTTTGTAATCTGCAACGGTTTTGGTGACTCTCCGACATGTCGTCTATTATTGTAATGTCGTTTTACGTCAATTATGTTGGCTGACACCAATTTTTTTTTTTTTTTTTTTTTTTTTTTTTTTTTTTTTTTTTTTTTTTTTTTT
>NW_019272032.1:2441852-2466815 GCF_002738345.1 Cucurbita maxima | reverse complement strand
CCTTTTTTTTTTTTTTTTTTTTTTTTTTTTTGTATGGTTATTAGAAAAATGGGGCCATGTTAATAAGGTCTCAATGTCTTGGTCACGTGTTCAAGTGGTCAAATAAGCATAAGCCAAGTATTTTATGTTGGGTTGATTTTTCGCTTTCTTGTGTTGAATTGGTGTGGGCTACTGACAGAAATAATCGCACGTTTGCTAATTAAGAAAAAATATAACATTATCTCTATTGATACCAGGCATTCTGGAAAACAAAAAATACAGCAACAAGGGTTTATGTTCAAAGAGATAATATCATACCATTATGGAGGTTCGTGATTATTAATATGATATTAGAGACATACCCTTATGGAGTCAAGCCATGAGAGCTTATGCTCAAAGTGGACAATATCATACCATTGTGGAGAATCGTGTGCGTCTAACATGACATCAAAGTCATGCCCTAAACTTAGTCGTGCCAATAGATTGGTAAATCCTCAAATGTCGAACAAATGACTCCTCGAAGGTAGTAAAAAATGACTAAGACTCTGAAAGTCCCACGTCGGCTAATTTAGAGAATGATCACGGGTTTATAAATAAAGAATACTCTCTCCATCGGTACGAGACATTTTCGGAAAACCCAAAGCAAAACCATGAAAGCTTATGCTCAAAGTGGACAATATTGTACCATTGGGGAGAGTCATCTTAGTCTAACGACTTAGCTATGCTCATAAATTTGTCGAAGGAAGAAATTGAGAGTCTAGAAGAGTTCGAATAAAGAGTATTTTTTTATTTTTTATTTTTTATTTTTAAATTTAAATATAATTGAAATTTTTAAAATTTAGATTTATTTTTTAAGATTACGTGTGAAATTGAATAATTATATTTTTATTAATTTAGTTTTATGAGTAAGGGTATTTATGTCCTAAAAAAAGTCTACAGGCGATTACAGGTTTGACGTGGCATCATATTTTTTTTTTTACGATACTCACTCACCCGCCACAGTCTTCGAGCCATTGCAATCTCCCTCCAGCTTCCAAGGCACGGAAGCAGCCGGCGATCTTCGACTAAGACGAACTGAACGGTATATTCGACTTCTTTTCGGTATTATTGCTCACCGGAACCTGATTTTCTTCGTTTTTGTTCATCTAATCGCCTTCTCTTCCATGTCAATTGAGTTTCATTCGGTGAAAAACTGATATGACGATTCGAACTTCTTCACATTCCCGGAAGTGAGCGGTGGAAGATTTTCTCGCGGTCTATTGTTCTTCTTGTTTTAAACGGTTGTTGAAAAACCCTAAATGTCGAGGACCGCCTGCTCCTCATTCTTGGAGACAGATGTTTTTGTTAACTTGCTAGTTTTGTTGATGATCATAGCGTAGTCGAGTTACTCGGTTGTGATTATCGGGATACGGTATCAAGAATTAATGATTCTGATTTTTGATGAACTTTCAGAGCTCGGTCGAACGGTGAACTTGATAGTAGAGTGAGCGTTTTTGCCTGTTGCGCTCCCTCTTGAACTCCATAATGGTGAGTTAGGGTTTTTTATTCAATTTTAATTGCTGCGTTACTCGTTTCTTTCTTTAATAGTCATAATGAAGGAAGCCATTTCTTATATCTTTCTCCCCGACTGGAGTTTTCTTTTGAGTCTGGACTCGTTCGAGAATGACGTTTACATACCTCACACTTGATGATGCCTTTTCCGGTTTTCTTTACTATTAAAATTATGATGTGATGGACAGGCGGATATTAGAAAATGGTTCATGAAAGCGCACGATAAAGACAATGGCAGTGCGTCAAAGCATGCAAAACCTGATTCAAGCACTACTGAGAAATCCGCCGCAGCTGAACTACAGTCCGGAAAAGCAGTGTGTTTTCTGACCCCTCTTCTTAGCGGTTGAGATGGCATATGTTCCAAGTATCATTATATTCCTGATGCATTTCTAATTCTCTAGTTGCATATTTCGCCGGTCCTTGTATTCTATAATAACTCATTTTTCTGTGCATATTATGAATGCCTGTTTCTGGAACCGTAATTCTTGTAAGTTGTGTATCTCGTATTTCTGAAAGAAATGGAGCTATATTTCAAACCTGGTCTTGAGATGAAATATAATAAAAAACAAATTATTGTGATGTTAATTGTCTCTAGTCTTACCTACGATCCTGCAAAAAAAAAAAAAAAAAAAAAAAAAAAAAAAAAAAAAAAAANTTTTAAAAAAAAAAAAAAAAAAAAAAAAAAAAAAAAAAAAAAAAAAAAAATCCGAATAGGAAAACTATCGGTATTATGGCTGGCAAATAGAAAGGATGCACTTCAGTATGAATACAAGCAGCTAGATATGTTAGAAGAAAAGATGGCATGCTACAGGTGGACTTCACCTGGGAATTAAATCCTCGAAGTAGAGGTGGTTTTGATGAGGGAGGATGAATATTTTAGACAGAATTCTGGAAATAAATGCTCCAAGAGGGTGAAAACTTACCTTTTCATGTAGAGTTGTTGATGCTAGGAGGGCACAATAGACCATATCAATGGAAATTTAGGATGTTGATGATTGGAGTCTTGTTGCCAACCTGGAGGCATTGAATTTGAGGCTATTTATTTGGTTTCCTCAACAAGGTATTTTAACAATAAAGTGGGAGAACATTGGCTTTCTCATACTAAGGGAGTGAAACCGTACTAGATTCTGGAAAAAATGGCAGAGTTATTTTTAGATTCAAATTTGAGAAAGCTGATGAGCATGTAGGTTGGAACTTTGGTAAGGTTCTCGAGAAGAAAGGTTTTGGTTACAAATGATGATTGTGGATTTGAAGTTGCTTTAGTCCAGTATGCTGTCGTCATTAATGGTAACCCCAAAGAGAGGATTCAAGCTAGGGTCTTAGACAAGGGGACCCTTTTTCTCCTTGTTTATACTGGTGGGGGAGTTGAAGGGGATATTATCGAGGGTTTTGAAGTGTGCTTGGAAAAAGTTTCCGTCTCATCTTTAATTTTCTGATGATACCATTTTCTTTTGCTCCGGTAAGTAGGAGTCTTTCCTTATTCTATTCCACATTCATTGTTTCTTCGAGGACTTATTTGGGTTTAAGATCAATAGGCCCAAGTGTCAAATCTTGGCTTTAATTGCGACACTGTGAAAGTGGATAAATGGGCAAACATGGTGGGCCATGAGGTTGGTTCCTTCCCTAATTTATTTAGGGCTTCCTCTTGGTGATAATTCAAGAACTATTCTCTTTTGGGAACCTGTCTTAGAGAAGGTTCGTAAATGACTTTTAACTTAGTGACATCCCTATTTACATTGTCTCCCTCTTCGAAGCTCCTAGGGATACTTGCAATTCTTGAGAGAAGGGGAAAGGCGCGCACCTAGTGAGTTGGGAAATGGTGTGGAGGCTTGTGAACCTTGGGGGTTAAAGTTGGGAAATTTACAAACTTGTAAAAGAGCCTTACTGGTTAAATGACTTTGGTGGTTCCCTCTTGAGTTTGATATTCTTTGGCATAGGATTATTGTGAGCAAATACAATCCTCATCATTTCGAGTTGTGTTGGGTGATTTCAAAGGCGCTTATAGAAATCCTTGGGAACACATCTCTTTTGAGCCCTTATTTTTCTTCCATGGTCCAACGTTATGTGGGTAATGGGTGGAGGATAGTTCCCTATGCTCTCTACTTTCCCACTTATGTTATCTACTCTCCTTGAAAATGTGTTTTGTGCCTAGTATCTTTAAGTCCTTGGGGAGCTATTCTTGTCTTTGATTTTTGTTGTCTACTTTCCGATAGGGAGACTACGAATATCTTGGCTAATCTATCTTTGATAGTGGTGGTTGACCTTGGACCGAAGATAAGATATGTTTGCTTTTGTGTTCAAACCCACTAAGGGCTTTTACTATAACTTGTTCTTTTAGTGGGTGCTAAATCACTTTCTGGTGAGTGGGTTTTTTAGTGTTTGTGGAAGGTGAAAATTCCAAAGAAGGTTTAATTTTTATGTCTGGCAAGTTATCCACATAAAGATTATTAACTTTTGATAGGCTTTTAGAAAGGTGCGTTGAATGTTTGAGTTGTTTTGTTACCTTCTTTGTTGAAAGGTAAATAAGTATCTCGATCACTTGCTTTGGGGGTTTGATTTTGCTTGTTCCGTATGGTATCTCTTTTTTGATGTGTTTAACTTTCAGTTTGCCAGACGCAAAAGTTGCTGGGAGATGATTGAGAAATTCCTTCTCCATCCACCTTTTTGTTAGAAGGGGAGGCTTTTGTGGCATGCAGGGATTTGTGTTGTTTTATGGAGTGAGAGGAATAATAGAATCTTTAATGGGACCAAGGGAGCCCATAGTGAGACAAGGTTCTATGTTTTCCTTTGAGTGTCGGTTTCTAAAATCTTTTGTAGTGATCCACTTGGTCTTATTTTACTCGATTTGGAACTCCTTTCTTTTGTTGGGTTCCATTTGTGGGCTTGGTTTTTTGGATGTCCTTGTATTTTTTTCTATGAAAGCTTGGTTTCTTATATAATAAAAGATTTTCAGATGGATTGACTCTTTGGTTTTATGAAAATGCTAATCATTGTTTTTTTATAGGTAACTATTTCATCATTGCATAAAATTTATGAAAAACGGAGAAAGGAGCCCCAATCCAAAGGAGTAACAATAACCTATTCTAATTGTCAAAAGTGTTCATTGAGTTCTTTGAACTCGTTGTTTTCAAATTTTCATAAATTCTATTTTTTTCGCACTTGTTTTTGTTTCTTGACTGGTCATGATGTATCTGGATTTCATTGGAATGGATTTTGTATGAATAGGCAGGCCTACTTTTACTGTACATGTTTCTCTTTCATTTCCCATGTGAGTAAGAGTTCAAAATGCCTTGGGAAAGATAATGCCATGTGCAGTTAGATTTGTAATGTCTGTGTGTTAATTCTTGTTATGCTACTGTGATAACTTATTTGTTTGCTAACTAATGATACTGTAGGAGCTAAGTGGTGGGGAAAGTACTGGCAGAAGGATAACTAGCAAGTATTTTGCCTCAGAAAAGCAGAAGTCTAAGGATACAACAGAAACAGAGGAACTCCCGATCAAACGAAAGTCTCCACAGGATGCTAAGGAGTCACCAGCCAAAAGAAGGTCCCAAAAGGATAGCAAGGAATCATTGAAAGTTCCACCCCTACAAAAATTAAACAAAATTGATGACAATGATGATGATGATGCTGTTATTTCAAGTTCTAGAAAGAACTTGTCTGATGTCACTCCCAATAAAAAGTTGAAGAGTGGTTCTGGAAAGGGAATTACACAGAAACCGGTAAAAATTGAAGAGAGTGATGATGAGGAAGCTGAGGGCACTGAGTCTTCTCGGAAGCAGCCTAGTGGAAGGGGTAGGGGGGGAAGAGGTTCATCTGCTGCAACCGTTGGTGGTAGAGGCAGAGGTGGTGGGCGGGGTGGATTTATGAATTTTGGGGAAAGGAAAGATCCTCCACACAAAGGAGAAAAGGTGAAAATGTTTTGAAAATATTTGGACCCATTAAAGATCCCTGCAGCTATGTGCATTGTTGTCATATAGTGTTTTATTTTCTTCCTTGTTTCTCAGGAAGTCCCTGAAGGAGCTCCTGACTGTTTAGCCGGTTTAACTTTTGTAATCAGTGGAACCCTTGACAGGTTATTCCTCTGATTTTCTCAGTTACTATTATTGGACAAGGAATTGTGAAGCATACTGTTGAACTTCATTCTTTTATTTAACCGAAATGTAGATGCAACGATTTTTTAAAATGTGGAATGCATCATTGTTCTCTTAAACTTTTTTAATTACTCATTCTCTTTCTTTTGATAGGAATTCATGATTCATGCTATTTGGTCACATTTTTAGACTTTTATATTTGTATTAGTATATCATGTTGCCTCCATCATGAAGTGTGCTCCCCTTTCTCAACATCTTTTGTGTTTCATGGTATTGTTGTACATCCTATAACCATTGAAGTGAAAATTGTTGTGGTCCATATTACAGTTTGGAACGAGAAGAAGCAGAAGATTTGATAAAACGCCATGGTGGTAGAATAACTGGATCCATCAGCAAAAAAACAGTAATTCCTCATTATACTTATTTTACTTGAAAAATAAAAAAGTCCTTGCACACTTTTTATGATTTGTTTGGCCATTCACTATTCCTTGGGGAGGCAAATTACATATCTGTACGTCTGCAGAATTATCTACTATGTGATGAAGATATTGGTGGCCGAAAATCTTCCAAAGCAAAAGAGCTGGGGTATTTTTCCTTTTGGTTTATAATTGAAATGGAATGCTCTCATCCTGTATCTTCATTTACGTCTTTCTAATTTTCATTTTGCTTTCTCTCTCATGTAGAACTGCTTTTCTCACTGAGGATGGCTTATTTGACATTATCCGTGCATCAGGCACAAAAGCTCCTCCAAGGCAAGATTCTAAAAAATCTGTGGTTAAGTCCGTGGAATCTCCAACAGGGAAAAGTTCCCTGAAAGTACAAGCGAAGAGTAAGTTGCCAATAATTTTGGCTCTTGCTCAATTTTTCTAACTGAAATACCGAAGAAACTACAACTGTTGTTGACAAACTTTTGACAATCATTTATTTAGTGAGGGGAAACATCTAGTGTTAGTTTCCCTTATTTCTGTTTAGGTGATTCATCATTTATTTTTGCAATCATCTTTATGGACATTAACCGGTGAAATGACTCTCCTTTGTTTTTTGAGACCATGCCAACCTTTTTCTCTTTTCATACATTAACTTGATTGTCTGAATTCTGATCAGATTTATATTGAGCATCTCTTGTGGTACCATAGCTATCATTTCCATTAGTAGCTATCTGCATGTTTCATGTTAAAAGAAGTGGCAATATTGGCTTATTTGTTCCTGCCATTTTTTTCATGCATTTATATCTTCTCCAAATTCTTTGATATATTCTCTACATATGTAAATTGTCAAGGCCAGAGGGTCTTTATAAGGAAAATGCAAGATTCTTTAGCGTGAATAACATATCATATTTCTCGCCCTTAATTGCTTGTATATTGTTAGAAAAGTTTGTATATTCATTGTAAGTAGATTCCTAGATTTAACTATTTAATGTCAATGATCCAGGACTAAAACTTTCTCATTATTCTTGTACCTATGTTTTCTTTTGTTCCCTCAACTTCAATGAGAACTATTCCATTTATGCTAAATCTGTCAATGGTAGCTGAGCCACTGACATTCCTCGACTTCATTCATTCCTAGGATAGGAAGAATTTGTGGGCCTTCACTGGAATGCATTTGATCTGCTGCAGTTTTTATATTTGTTGTAATGTTGATAAGTGGTCTATTCTAGTGACAAGAGTTCCTTGATGCAGCATGCAAAGATTTGTCTGCTGGTGCTTCACCTGCTAAGCAAAAACGCCGAACAGTTGAATTTTCTTCCCTAACATGGACAGAAAAATATAAGCCAAAGGTTCCAAATGACATTATAGGGAATCAGTCACTGGTATCTCAATCTCTCTCTCTCTCTCTTTCTTTTTAGATATTGTCTTTTCAGTTTGTTTGTGCGCAAATCAAATATTAATGTCTTTGCAACTACAATTTGTTGCATTTTACAATTTTAGGTCAAACAACTTCATGATTGGTTGGCACATTGGAACGAGAACTTCCTTGATGGTGGAAGCAAAAAGAAGGGTAAAAAGCTCAATGATTCTGGTGCCAAAAAAGCAATCTTGTTATGTGGAGGTCCTGGCATAGGTAAAACTACATCGGCTAAGTTGGTCAGCCAGATGCTTGGTTATGAGGCTATAGAGGTACTTCATTTGTTTTAAACTACTTGTTAGGGAGCATTTGGATTATTTATTCATGGTAAGAATTCCCAATGCAACTCTCCTAACGTGTGCCAACTCTAGGTAAATGCCAGTGACAATCGGGGTAAATCAGATGCAAAAATTCAAAAGGGAATCAGCGGAAGCAATGCAAATAGTATAAAGGAGCTTATCAGCAATTCATCTTTGCATTTCAGAACGGATCAGTTAGTTTGCATTTCCTGAACTCATTGTATTAAGTTAATATCACAGGTTTGTGTTCAGTATTTGGAACCTAACAACTTATGGTGGGATAATAGTTAAGTTAAATTACAGGCCAAAACATCCCAAAACTGTGTTGATTATGGATGAAGTAGATGGAATGTCTGCTGGAGATAGGGGTGGAGTCGCTGATCTTATTGCAAGCATTAAAAGCTCCAAAATTCCAATTATCTGCATCTGTAATGACCGCTACAGCCAGAAGTTGAAAAGCCTTGTGAACTATTGTCTGATTCTCAGTTTTAGAAAACCTACAAAACAACAGGTTTTATGAAGATCTTTCATGGTTTATTATCTATTACTCCTCCCTCGTTCATGGGTGACATCCTGTGTTTGAATTAAAGAACGACTCTGCATCATCAATTTCTCTGTTGTATTTTTCTGAGTTGCCCCAAACTATTGCAATAATTCACAAGTAAATAATATTTCTTCTAATGTTACAAAGACGTTTTCATTAAATTGGATTGGTGACTTTTTAAAAAATAAAAATAAAAAAATTCATGTTTGGTCGGTAGTAAGTAGCTGTCTCATATACTTGCCTCTGCATGTTTTTTTTTTTTTTTTTTGGTGTGTTTTTTTTAATAGATTTTCTCTCTCATCCAAAAAGAAAATAAAGAAAGATTATATCATCACTTGTATAGGCTCAAGTATGGACAGTTTTTGATTCTTTACCTGTGCCCCTTCATGTCCCTCATGTCTTCTGGTAGATTACAGTTTATGATTTTAGCTCAACCCTTTCTTTACATTCTTGGGCTAATATACAAAACTCTGATAGAAGTTAGTTTGACCTGTTCTAGATGGCAAAAAGATTGAGTCAAGTTGCAAATGCAGAAGGACTTCAAGTTAATGAGGTAGACACTTCATATGTGACTTTGATTACGGCTGTTCATTTAGTTGGAGTGGGTTGTATGCATGCTTGGTTATAGCATCTTGATTCTTGATAATTACTACGGGTTCAGATTGCTCTTGAGGAACTTGCAGAAAGAGTGAATGGGGATATACGTATGGCACTAAATCAGTTGCAGTACCTGAGTCTGTCAATGTCTGTTATTAAATATGATGATATTCGCCAACGACTTCTGGGCAGTATGAAAGATGAAGACATCTCGCCGTTCACTGCTGTTGATAAGTAAGCACATATCAATCCATCTTACCCCACTTCTATACTTTTATATGTGGCTAAGCCTTTCTGGATGCTGTATCTGGTCTGTTCTATTCGTGGAGCAATAATATATAATCCTTGCTATATCTTCAATATGAGCTGGTTGGTGTTGTCTTATGCTGTACGTGTGTTTTTCATAATCTTTACTCCCTTGCTTGCGGAAAAGCTGATATTGTGGTTATAGTTTTTCACGACTGGAAGGCATTCTATTTGCAGTTTTGTGGGTGGGATTCTGTCTTCTAACTTCCCTTAGGTTGTTTTGCCTCTGGTTTTAATTTATTTCTTGTTTGCGTATTAAAAGGAAAAGGAGAAGAAGTATAATTCACGTTTTAGTTGTGAAGATATCATGACTATTTAGTACGAATTTGTTCCTCTTCCATGTGCAGGTTATCTTTTTATGTGGTTGGAAAGAAATTAGAGGATTTTTCTAGAGAAGTTTGGGGTTCAGTTATTTGTAGGTTTTTTTTTTATAAGAAATAAAACTTTTCTTTGAAAAGATGAAAATAGACCAATGCTCAAAATTCACAAGGGAGTGAATAGAAAATAAAACAATGAGAATTGCATAGGATAAGTAAAAGTGTGCCAAATTGTATTAGTATCATATAACGAAAATTCCGTGGAAGACTTGAAAAGAGTGCACCAAGCCTTTAAATGAGCAGAATCAAAACAATCAAACCATGATAAATGTTTGTCTTCATTTTTTTTTAATAGTTCCATTCAAATTTCCGAGAAGATGATGTTCACTCTCTGGTGTGCTAATTATGCCCTTTCAGTTGAAAAGTCTTTATTAATTCCTTGGAAGCTTTTGTATGGTTCACTTTTGCAATGGAATATAGTTACTTATCAAAAGAAAGATAAATCGTTCCTCTTGGATGTTAGAATTTCAAGATTGGTTTTATTTTTTGGCTGTATTTATTTATTTCTGCATTTTGACTTGTAGGCTGTTTGGTTTTAATTCTGGGAAGTTAAGGATGGATGAACGGATAGACATCAGTATGAGTGATATGGATCTAGTCCCTCTTCTTATTCAGGTATATTTCTTTGTTTTTAATTGTGATGAATCTACTCTTTTGTGTACTGTTCTTTTAGTTGATTCTCTCTTTTACTGTGGCTTTATCGTGACTTTAATCTTCTTTTATTGCTGCATTTTAGTTTGAAGCCTTTCACTGCTGTTGACCAAGTTAATTGGCTAGTTACTGTCAGTTCTTAAGTGTAAGGCTATAATCTTTACAACTTTTAGTTTTGCTGCTATCATTTGGCTTAGTTACTGTTGCCAATGACTTGGAGGCTGGTTTATATCCTTTTAAATTAAATAAGGTCCTTGGGTTGTAAGAAGGACTATTCGTTAAAGCTTTGATTCAAGAACCCTCCAAGATTAGTCCTTCACTAAATAGGTACTTGTATGTCTACACTTGTACTAAATCCAGAAAGAGTTCTTGAGTGAAATTTTAGATGTAGAACAACTCGATTTAGGGTTTAATTTGTCCACCTTCCTCGTACGGGGTCTCACCTTCAGCATTTGTCCTCATTCATGATCTTATTCTTTGGGCCTGATTTGCAAAAGCTCCTCTCTCTCCGATGGGTTTGCTTCAGTAGCCATGCATCATCACTGCTACCGTCATCAACATCACCTCCTTTCTCGGTCATTGTTTTCGTTGCCAACCAAAGATTCCTCCGCTTCTTTTTTTGCCTTATTTCAATTTTTGGTTTTTTTTTTTTTTTTTTTTGGCTGAAATGAGTTGTTGTATTGTAATAAGTACTTTAGCATTTGGTTTAAAGATGGTGTGTTCTTTGTTCAAGATATGAAGAACAAGTTGATCGTTCCTCTCTCTATCACATTTGTGTTGGTTGGAAGGTGCGCTTGTGGATCTTTTGCTTCTTTAAGTGGGAAATTCTCAAGCAAACTAGAGATGATAGTGATATAATTTGTTTGTCAAAACGAAGGTTTATTCTGGTTGGTGCATAGATTTCATCGTATTCTATTTTTGCAGTTTGAGTTTTGGGAATTTCGCTCTTGAAGTTTCTAAGTTGGATTGTTAATTTCTGGAGGAGGCTTTTAGCCAACTTTTTCTTGTTTTGGTTCTTTTTTATTCTTATTTTCTGTTGTTGTTCACTTTGGAGCTAAGGTTTGGTTTACTCTTTTGTTTGTAATCGTTTTATGGTCTTATTTGTTTTTTGGTTCTATTTTCTTTTTCACTCTCTAGGGGAGTTTATATCCTTAGAACGTTTATTTTCATTATATCAGTGAGAAGTTATTTCTTGTTAATAAGATAAAATACCACGATTTTTGGGAAAATTTATGTGTTTGTAAATGCTCGACTGGAGTTAAGTATTTTACTTATGGCTAGTTATAGAAGCCTAGATCTCTAGGAGCCTTTCTTTTTGTACTTCACTTCTAGACTGTGTTACTTTTTCTTTATTGAAAATCTAAGAGGTTACACATAACAAGAATGAAAGAAATCTTAAATGAATTTGTCTTTCCCTCCCCTATTACAAAACTGAAACAACTTGATTCTTATGAGGTATAACATTTGAGGAATTTTGTAGTTCTCCATGGCTTGGGTTTGGGTTCCCCCACCCCCTCACTGGCTTTATTTCGTTTTATTAAAAAAACTCCCTGTTTATTATAAAAAAAATTTGAAAAAAAAAAAATCATTTAAGTTAAGGGTTATATTTTGCATGTGAATATAATCTATCTTTCAACCGGTTTTGTCACTTTATACTTCAAACGTAGGATTTTCAAAACCTGTTACTCAGGCAGGCCATTTATGTTGACGAACCTGGCATTATATTTGCTTACAGGAAAATTATATTAATTATAGACCAAGCTCTGTTAGTAAGGATGACAATGGGATCAAACGGATGGATTTGATGGCCCGTGCAGCTGAATCTATTGCAGATGGGGATATAATCAATGTACAGATTCGAAGGCATCGACAGTGGCAACTCTCTCAAAGTAGCTCAATTGCTTCTTGTGTAATCCCGTAGGTTTCATGACTTCACCTCCAAGCATCTGATGCGTATTTATACTAACGTTACAATTCATTATTGATCTTTATATAATTCTTTCTGTGATAGAGCTTCATTATTGCATGGGCAAAGAGAAACGCTTGAGCAGGTGATGAAATTCTGTACATGCAAGTTTTAAGGTTTTGAAATTTTATTTTGTTCTTTAAATGATCTATGATTACGGAAAATGAGTAATTGTCATATGTTTTGGACGTATTAAAAAATAGTTATTGTCTATGAGTTGGTAGAATTTGACCAGTAGATTTTATCTCGTAGTTTTTGTTTATAGTATTAGTGAATCATCAAAGCATCTTAAAGTATTTGATATGCATAGCAATATTCCACCCGAGTAAGAACATTTATTCTAGGATAACGTGTTTGTATCTCCAGCTTTTAGCTCTGTTTTTACCATTGAAACTTACTCTTATGCTGATATTCTGGCCTGAGATCAAACTGATATTCTCAAGTATACTGGCGTTAATTTGTTGTGCCTCTGCATGCCGTTTTACATTAATCATATTTGAACATATATTTTCTGTGTTCTTTTGCAAATGTGTGTTGTTCGTAGGAACTTACATTTTTGTTCTTTTGGCATAATGATCATGGAGGGTCATGGGTTTTCCAATGAGTGTATAGATTAGTGAGTGAAAGTTCAGCTCATTTTCTTTTCAATGTCGAACCCTCAGAGAGTTCGACATTCCACTTTCAAGGGTATGTGTGCCATTTTAGATTATACTAAAGTTCACTTGTGCATTAATCATGCAGGGAGAGCGTAATTTTAATAGATTTAGTGCATGGCTGGGAAAAAATTCTACTTTTGGAAAAAATATGCGGCTTTTGGAGGATTTGCATGTTCACATTCTTGCTTCTCGCGAGTCCTGTTCTAGGAGGTAATTTATTATACTTCCTTTATGGATATTCCCTCAGTCAAAGTTGCAACGTTAGGTACCTTCTCAATTAAATATCTTCCGATTATGTGCTTGTTTTGTTCTACTTTTTAATTAAAAAAATCTCTATTTCTAGTGGCTTAGTAATCTATTTAGACTTCTGCATAAGAAAGATAGACTAGGTCACTGAGATATAGCATGGCAAGAGAAGTTCCCAGATTTAAATTTTTTTTACAGATTCTGATATCATCCTAATGATTATGAGAAAAGCCTTCAATTCAAGCAAAGGGGATAGGCCCACCCCACTAAATCCCCTTATCATTTGAAGAGTATTCTAAGTTTCGGGTTCTGCTTCTTCCTTTCAAAAACATTCCCAAATATATGCCCTTCTTGCCTGTTCTGAAATTTAAGCTGGTTTGTCCACGTTCATATTTGAAAACTTCTTTAAAAAAATTTATGTGGAATACGCATGTAAGCTGCTTAGCCCACTCTTTTTATGTGCATGTGTGTCATAAGTTGCAAGCTATAACACTTCTATTCAAAATAACACAGGGAACACCTACGAGTTGAGAACCTTACCCTATTTCTGAAGAGGTTGACTGAACCACTGCACACGCTGCCTAAGGTTAGAATATACTTTTCTTTTAGGAATGGTATTCTTGGAGGCATAATGGTTAAATTAACCATTTTTTTTCCTCTCAAATGATATGATTACCAGGATGAAGCTGTTAAAATGGTTGTAGATTTTATGAGTCTATATTCGATCAGTCAAGAGGATTTTGATACTTTTATGGAGTTGTCAAAATTTCAGGTACTGATATCTACTTTTTGTTCAGAGGTATCGTGGTTGCTATACTAGCTGCCTTTCCTTTTAGCTTAGATTTCTTACAGATGGTTCTCCAAATCAGGGTCGTAAGAATCCATTGGATGGCGTGGCCCCTGCTGTCAAAGCTGCTCTAACAAAGGCATATAAAGAAGCAAGAAAGACACAGATGGTGCGGACTGCAGACCTCATTACACTTCCTGGAATTAAAAAGGCCCCTAAGAAGCGAATTGCAGCAATGCTAGAGCCAGCTGAGGATACAATCGAGGGCACTGGTGGAGATACATTGGCAGAAAGTGACGATGAGAACTCTTTGGACAACGACTACGCAGGTAAGATCTGATATTTCCTTGCATATGTCAACCAAGCCATTTGTTTTTGTAGGGTAAATTCTGCTTCTCTAATTGACAAGTTTTCTTTCTGGTTTGCTATTTTAGAAGACTCAACAAACGCTGGGAAGAAGCTGCAACTGGAACTTCAAAACTTGAAGAAGGAAGGTAGCTGATCTTTCTTTGCTTCTATTTTGTTTAAAATGCGAAGCCTTTCTTTGCTATTAATATATTTTATATTTTGTTAGGAATGGAAGTGCAGCTAGATTTGAAAGGTGTGGAAAATTCAAACGCCAAGAAACCTGGTGGCAGAGGAAGAGGAGGTGGTTCCCAGACTTCAGAGAAGAAAGGTGGGGGGCGAGGTTCAGGATCTGCCACAAAGAGGAAAAGATGAAATTAAACGCTTCTAGGACTTCTTCTGGTAATGTTATGATGATCTGTGTAGCGTTTTTCCTTCGTCCCATGCATGCATAACTTTTGCTGGTTAATGTGTTTGAACCGCTAGAGGGATTCATAACCTTGTATTTGCTGCATTGGGCCTTTTTGTCGTATAACATAAACGCTTTTGTATCAGCCATTTTGGCTTTTAGACCAATAGGGTTGGAAATTCCTGATTGTTCAAAGGTTACTTTTGTATCTTTTTCCAGAAAGATGCATAATCTATACCTAACATGAAAAAAGAACACTTCATAACCAAAAGTTCATATTGCCTTTTAATCCACTTAACAAAACAGGCGAGAAAATAACAAAGGAAAATTTCAGAAAGAATTTTCTATTTTTCGCACTCCACAATACATTTTATTTGAAATGATTGACTGAGGCAGATTAGAAGCATGCAAGTTACCTGTCCGTATGCCTATGCCTAGGACAGACTCAACTTACAATTCCCACCTCCACCACTGACGATGAATAAGGTATACAAAATAGACTTGCATTTATGTACTCCATAACAATGATTTTTTAAAAAAGGAAGAAGGAAATGTTACACCGTCTTTTCTCCAACCAGCAGCCCACCAAAGTCGCTTAAAACATAGAAATATGCGATCTTTGAGTCGTCCCTCCTTGCAAACTTCCTTTGTGTTTGACACCATCTGCATCCTATCAAATTCTAGCAAATCTGCACCAATGGGCATAATTCATATCTACAATCTAATAGTGACAATGCGTAAAGTCATGCTCAATTTCTGCACCAATGATTAGAAATGAATTGGTAACTCTCATAATAGCATATAGACTTCGTATGACAAAGAAAATTTTAATCATCAGAAAATTTGGATATATCTGGATTTCATTTACTTCCATACTTGATCCAACTGATATATTAATTTGGTTTAGGTCAAGTGTTTCAAAATACATGTAGTTCATGAAATACTGAATTTCAATATACATTCAAATTTTTTTACAATGATCAATGAAACAATAACTTTTTTTTAAGGCAACTTAAGACCTAAAATAAAGTATTTGATAGTTGAGAGACTACCACATAACATACGATTTAGACAAATGAAATAGGTCCAAAAAGTTAACTAAAATAGATTTTTAACTAATAAAAAGTTGGACAAAGATAATTGTTCACCATGTGAAACTTATAATAATATCAATTAAACCCCTAAACTTTAATAAATGAATACATTTAGATCCACTATTTGAAAGTTGTCTATGCATTAATTTTACACACGTGTAGATTTTAAAAAAAATTGACCCTCCATTCGAAAATCATTCATTCATTCAAAATGAAAGGTCTAAATTATTTTCATAAAATTTCAAAAGATTAGTTGATACAATTATAAGAATGATTTTCAAACAGAATATAACATAGTGTAATTGATACACCTAATGATTTAATTACTAGTTCCAAAGTTAAGAAAGTATAAATCCATTTTTGTACTTAAAAAATTTGGTAGGGTAAGATTACCGGCGTAAAGATTTTCCTCTACTTGGTTAAGAGACAATTCATCCTACTGGCCATCATGAACCTAGAAAGTTTCTAACCCTAATCGATCGTGAATAATAACAATGATGAGAGTTGCAGGAGAGGAAGGCCAAACCTTTTTCTTCGGTTTAATCAACCAACGCAAACTTCAGTGACAGGCTGTGAAAGAGGAATCCTGTCCAAAAGTTCTCAACATCCGGCAAGTAACTTCCAGTAGTTTCCCTGCCATTTCGAAAAATTTGATAAGTTTCAAACCAGTAGTATTAAATTAAGAAAAGCAATTAAGGAATCGTGAGCCAATCATCTGCACGAATATTAAGTTTTAGGCTATATAAGAATGTTTGATTAATCCACCACACCTAAATGGTGAAAATTTATCTTATTTACAATGAAAATAACAATAAATGGAAAGATAACTATGGTATTAAGGCAAATATCTAATATTTGCCCTATAATAAAATATAATATATATAGTAAACTATAATTTATTACTAAATATCCTTAACACCCCACCGCAAGCTAAGCGTCGGATTTAAACGAACGTGAAGCTTGAATCTAAAAAAATTCAAAGAGGTTGAGAAACACTTTTCGTGAAGATGTCAACAACCTGGTTCAGAAGAGGCGTAGAGAAACACTTTCTTGGCCATTGAAAATTGCAGAGGGATCGCCGCTTAGCGTCTATGCTGCCATGGCTTCGGCGAGAATATGTCTAACCCATGAAGAGGGATTGTCGCTCATCGACGATGCTGCCTTGGCTCTGGTGAGAGTATGTCTAACCTTAAGAAGTAGAAGGGGAAACCTAGAGCAAGGGACAAAGACAATGTTGAAGCCGAAAGAATCATCACATTGGGCGAAGGAGGCAATTTTGGCAAGAAGGGCAGTCAGAAAGAGTCGCCACATTGGGCGAAGGAGCCAATTTTGGCAGGAATGGCGACGGCAACTTGGTTGGCGAAGAGGCCAGTGTGGCACCCAAATTCCGAAGGAAAATATCTGCAAAAGGTTGATGGGCTTGTCGAGATTCCGTATATTTCTGAAGAGAACACTAATGAGGATTCTGAGATTAGGGTTTCTGTGAAGGATGAAAGGTTAATTGGGAAGAAAATGAGAGAGACTATATTGGCCAAGGAAAAACCGATTGAGTTGAAAAAGGTGAGGTTGTATGTACAGAATATGACGAAAGGTGATTTGAAGGTCAATAGGGTGGAGCCGAAGAGTAATCAATCGGCTCCGCCTACGGCAGCCATGAAGACTGCCTCTGCGGCGTCAAAGCCAGTAACAGGGGTGGTGTTGAAGAAGATTAGAGGATTAAAAAACCATTGAAAATAAAGGATTGGGTTGTTAAACCGAAAGGCTTTGATACCATAAAAATATTTGGTGATACCATAAAAATGTTTGATTAATCCACCACACCTAAATGGTGAAAATTTATCTTATTTATAATCAAATAAATTACAAATATATGGAAATAATAATAAATAGAAATAACAATAGAGGGAAAGATAACTATGGTAATAAAGCAAATATTAGATATTTGCCTTATAATAAAATATCAAATATAATATATTTGGTAAACTATAATTTATTACTAAATATCTTGAGCAATACATGCTTTTAAGTACAATGCCAGCTCCTACTAAAAAGCTTCGGATCTCATCCCTTATATTTTAAGCTTCAATAATGCCCATCTGAATGTTAAAATTGACTTATGATAAAGCCTAAATTACACAATATTTAGTTCATTGGAAAAAAATTAGAGAACGAATTAGGTCATTTAACTGGAGAAATCATCTAGTTCTTCCAAATGTTAAAGAGGTTGGTAGAAATTTTGACTTTTCGTCAATCAAGTAACCCAATATTTCCTCTAAATTACAGTCAACTCATGAAGTATCATGCTATAAAAGCTTGTCATTTGTCAATTTTAACATTTATGGATGGAAAGGGAATAATTAAAAAATAGGGAAACACAATAGACTAAATTGCAACATAAGAAATTAAATTGAAAAAACATCCTAATATAAAGCCAAAAGTACATATTATCCTATTTAAGTTTTCGTTTCGGATTTTCCCTCAAAGTTTTAAAATGTATTAGAGAGGGGGCTGGCATTTAAAACTGTGAGGCTGGGGTGATACTTTACGAGCTAAAACGGACAATCTTTTGTTAGTGGTGGGCTTGAGCGGTTACAAATAGTATCATGGTCAAATACCGAGCAGTATGACAGCAGGGACCATGGACACTTAAAGGAGATGGATTGTGAGATCTCACAGTCCCTGGACACTTAAAGGAGATGGATTGTGAGATCTCACATTGGTTGTGGAGGGTAAAGATGTGCAAACCTCTCACTAGTATAACTTCTTAAATTGTGAGGTCTACTGCTGATAAAAAGCAGACAATATCTCACCCTCTTCCCAGACTACCGGAACTTTTGGAAACTCTAACGTTCTCCAGATTATTACTTTAGTATCTAAAGGTCCAAAAAAACAGCCCGAACAACACAGCAATCAACCAAATTCTAGTTAACCCTTCCTCCTGCAAAGGCTAATATCCCAGGGAGGAAATTTTGTCCCTATGGATACGTCTCTAGAAATCCTCACATTTCATTTTCAACTTTGATTGCGATGAGGCATAATTTTGAAGCAACCCCAATGAGTAACTTTTAATGCACATGAAGGCTACACCCAATCAGTCAAATACACGCACCTATATGTGTAACTAATCTATTATATTCAACTTGCCAAATGGGTTACAGTCAAGCACATTCTTTATTTCATAGCAATTGATAACAATGTTAGGACGAACAAGTCTAATTCATGGGTTATGGCAGAAGTAATGTCTTCTCGATGGGTGAAATCACAAGGATATAATCCTAATGGGCATCATCAATCTCTAAGTTCTTAAAAGGAATTCGAGAATTTATGCTACAGTTCTTGACGAAGTAAACTCTAAACAAGCGTTATCCAAACCAGTCAGGAATTGATCAAAATAACGTAGAAAATGCACTTCAAATTTAACAAAACCATTACCTCTCCGGGGCTTGGCCGCGACTTTGGTGGGTTGAACTGCCTTTGGTGCGTTCTTGGCCTCTGTCTCCTCCGGCGGGAATAATACTCCATCAATGCCCTGCACCGAGATTCGTCCATCCGTGTAAATATCAGGATCAAACAAATATGCCGATCCATCTCCATTACCGAACTTGACCGACCCATCGGCCTCTTGAGCCACTACTTTGTGCGGCAACCTCAAGGAGTCGTATCGCACCTTCCCGAACCTCCTTACAGCGTTGTACATGCTCTCTTCCGTCTGATACTCGGGTATTAGATGATAGTACATAATCTGCTCTGGTGCCCCTGGCTCGCTCAACTGGTCTGTAGTGAGTTTAGCCATGGCTTCATCGTTAGGAGCCAGAACAGTGAGCACATAACCCTCCGATACTAGCCGCCCCATTTCCGTTGCTAGCGATGTTAGGTTAACGAGAATGTCGGCCATTTCGTTATATCCACCATAGTGTAGCAGAGTGTGGATGAAATCTTTAACTTGCCTCTCGCCGTTGAAATGACGATGAGCTCCGCCGGGCCCTGGTGCTGGAGCCGGAGCCAAACTAGGTCCTGGAGCCAACGCATCGTATATCGGAATGACAGGCGTTGAACCAGGTTCGGCAGGTGGAGCAGGTTTCTTTAGCCGGTGAGTCCTGGGATCCACTTCAGGCGCTCCCTCCGGCTTCACGGCGGTTATAGCCTGTAGATTCCGTCTGCGATTGAAATCATCCTGTACGGACTGAGGGATTAACAATCGTTCAATCCCGTGAATAACGCCGTCCGGTCTGGTAATTGCATCGGATTGGATCACATTGGCGAGATCGACGGTCTTCTCCCCGGTATCATGACCAACGAGATGAAGAACGTGCTTGGAAAGCGTGGATTGCCGTGCGGACTTGGAATGACTCGGCCAGTCTTTCGATCCGATCCGAGTCGGAATCACATGGAACATCAGCAAGGTCTGGAGCGACTTCAAGTTCCCCGGTTCAAGAAGGAACCTCTTAAACTCAGGGTCTAGATCGCGCTCCAGAGCTTCATTTTTAGGGGCGAAAATGGTGATATTGTGGTTGCCGACGGCGTCCTCTAGGGTCTGCAATAGCATAGCCTTCTCAACTATCTCGGCCAGCTCCGTATAATGAGAGTCCAGTAAAGCGACGAGGATGGAATTTGAGTTGATTTGGCCGGACATTGCTGGAGACGACGACCTAGAAGTCGAATTTTCCGGCAATGCAACCGCCACAAAAATCGGTAACACCACAAAAAGTACAGCAAACCAGAGCTTCGAGGCGCCACGGATGGTGAAATCCATGGCGGCCGGGGAATGCGGTGGTATTCAGGCGCCGGTGGGAAACTCGGAAGAGAGAGAAAGAGACGCTAGAGAGAGAGAAGAGGTACTGTGTGTGTGTGTGTGAAGCTGTCTGTGAGCTAAAAGTTGCGATGAATATTATGACTATTCCGTATTGTCTCTTTATTCAACACAACTCTCCCATTATGAGAGGTGGCGTCAACGATCAAACAACGTTGACTATTTAACACGTGGCCGCCCCATATTTGTTGAATCACGTGGAAGCAGTGAAATCGGGAGTAGTGGATTATAGAAGGTTCACGTGGCATGTTAAAGAAAGCGGGCAACGGTCAGGGGCAGCATTTTCTATTGGTTGTGATGTTCTGACCCTGTGAAACTCTCACTCTCCTTTTTAGTTCTTTTTGGATAAAAAAAAAATCAATTTTTAAAATAAATATATTAAATTTTACTTTATTATTTTTTTTTATTGTTGTCATGTCAACGTCATCTAAAATAATTATTTTATAAAATAAATTTTATTAAAATATTTATGGGCCACTAGTTGGGTATATTTGACCTTCCCTCTAACAAGGCGGATCATGGATTTTATTTTTTAAATTATTTTCATTTATTTTTTAAAACAATTCCACATATCAAGTTTCAATCTTTTTTTATTTTCTATATTTTTTAAAAATTAGTCACGTCAAATAAAGTTTTTGTGCATTATTTTTTCTTAATAATTATAAATGCAAATTTAATAATATTTCACAACTAAAAATATAATATAATTTTAAATGGTATAACTCGTATAGCTATCAGTCATTAATGACAAATATTGTCTACTTTAACTCGTATAGCTATCAGTCATCACTAGTAGATATTGTACACTTTAGCCCATTACATATTGTTGTCAACCGTTGCTAGCAAATATTGTACATTTTAGTATGTGTTAACTTTGTTAGTATATATTATACATTTTAGCCTGTTACACATCGTTGTTAGTCGTTAATAATAGATATTGTTCGTTTTAGTCATCGTGTATCGTCGTCAGCCTGATAATCTTCAAACATGTATCTGTTGTGGAGAGGTTTCCACACTTTTATAAAAAATGTTACGTTCTCTTCTCGAGATCTCACCATGTATGTTGGATTAAACTTTTGATATGGTTGAAAGTGTATACTCAACCAATTGAAATATGCATACGCGTGCGCGATGGTTGACTAGAAGAGAGAGGGAAAATTGACATCACCCACCTCAAGTACCTTGGCACCAGGCTAAGACAAATTTAAACCTAAAAGAGCAGGCAACCAAAGGCTCGCCCACAGAACACACCACGTTGCACGAACGGTGGGAGATGTCACCCAGGTTTAGGAATAGGGTATGTCTCAAGTGTCACCAAAAAAGGTTAGATTGTTGCGCATTGCACCCAAGAGAGATCAACTAGTACCAATAGACGTCCGGGTAATATATATATATACACACAGGCACAAAAGATGTCAACGGGCATATTTATTTTAATTTTTTAAACAAGAAAAAGTACCATTGTTTATTTTATAAAATTAAAGTTTCACGAATTCAACACACGAGGGGGAGAATTTTAAATTGCTTAAACTCATCAACCAAGCCATGCCTTTACGATTCAGAAGCCTTTGTTACTTTTTAGTTTTTTTGTGTTCAAGAAACCCCCGCGATGATTCTTACATTCAGCACACAGAAATGGCGCGGACTGCATACAGGAAAAAGTGAAGAATGAGCCAACGAGCTTAATGGGGAAGGAGATTCGGACTTCAAAGCTTGCAAAGCATTGAAAGGGGATTCGCTTCCTCAATGGGGAAGGAACATTACAGAAATTTGCGGAAGAGTTGAAGCAGAGCTCCAATGGAGACGACGCCTGAAGAAAGTGAAGACAAGAGCATCACTATCTCAATTTCACAACGCTCCCCTAGTGTATGGAGACGAATTTTAGCTTTTTTTCCATTGCCTCGTGCTTTCAGTTTTCTTTGGAAGCTTTTGGGTTTCCCTCGCCGGAGGAGTCGCAAGATTGGTTTTCCTCTTCCTCAACGTTTGGAATCGATAAACTCTTCTGTGTAAGTTACTTTCCACTCGGTTCTACACGTTTTCCTCCCCCTGGTTTGTTTGATTTTGCCTAATACGTGTAGAAGAATTATCGTCAATCGAGTTTACTCCTTGTCTTTGCTTGTAGAACATAGCATATTTTCTTCTGTTGAAATCTATGCTTGTTAAGTTGTTTGTAATTGCAACTGTTTTCATCTTTAGTGATCCGAGTCCGCACCCTGTTGTGCTGGGCGAAATGGCAATCGATGTCACTAATTTACGTTTTCATGAAAGGCCAAGGTTATGATGTTGTATGAATCTTAAGGAAGTTCACAATTCCATCACAATGCAAGTTCCTACCAAGTTAAACCGCAGGCTTTCTAGGGTTTATAGAGGGTACTGGTTATACATGGTAAATTTTACTCGTCATTCTCTTATCTGTGATTCGCTTTGAGCATCATGAACACGTTTATGTCGGTCTTGATTACAATTAGCCGTTGCACTGTGCTCTCTACTGCATAGTTTACTTAGTTTATTAACCATTCTCGCTTGAACTAAACAATTTGGGAGCTCGGGTTGTGTGGGTCTTCTTATAGCAAAATGTTAATTTAGTTTTGAATGCTTTCAATTCTTCTCTAGTTCCATATTCAGATCACGATCTGATCATTGAAGTTGACCTATAAGGTTTGCCTCTATAATTGGCTGCTAGTTTTTGGGGAAGTGAATACCAACGAGTATACTCAAATTAGATACAAATATTGTGATTTTGTTCATCCAAAACTTCACAACCTCCTCATCCTAGTTTGCTTTCTTTCTAAAGTTCCTATTATTTATCTCAAGCCAAATAGCCTACAAACAACGAAGATGCAAGAGCACCTTCTCCTCCAAAGACCGCCCTTCTCTATTATGCACTCCCCTAACACATAACAAAATTCTCTAACGACTCCATAGGTAGTTTGCAAACTAGCACTCACT
Organism: Cucurbita maxima; assembly: GCF_002738345.1. NCBI lineage: Eukaryota > Viridiplantae > Streptophyta > Magnoliopsida > Cucurbitales > Cucurbitaceae > Cucurbita > Cucurbita maxima. Next base: position 2,443,310 of record NW_019272032.1, on the reverse strand, counting down.
CAGCAACGATTCAAGTCCTCCTCATGCCTCCTACAAAGAATGCACCATTGTGGGTACAAAACTAAGGAAAAATGTCTTTGAACGCGATCCAAAGTATTAGCCCTCCCAAGTAAATCTTGCCACACACAAAATTTCACGTTCTTTGAAATTTTAACCTTCAAGTGAAAGGCGAAAACAGTAATCTTAGGAGCAGCTAACAAGGTAGGAGGGAAAGACACAAAATGAAAAGAGAAACCCCTTGGAGAATTAGGGGTCCAAACCCTAACATCCTTCCTCTTAGGGGTAACAAAATGATCTCGAAGGATAAAAAAGAGATTTTCCACATCAATTGTCTCTTTGTTAGTCTCAGTACGACGAAATCTTAGAGAGATCGAAGAAGGTCAGGTGAAGGCGACATCAAGGCTACCAAATGCAACCTTTTTTCAGAAAGGAAGTAAAGAAGAAGGAATAAGATGCAGATGTTCATCACCCATCCGACACATGGTACTCCCAAAAATAAATTTATTATTCAAACTTTAATACTAACTCTGTAATTTTAATGAAACTAAGTGTAACGGCTCAAGCCCACCGCTAGCAGATATTGTCCTCTTTGGGCTTTCCCTTCTGGGCTTCCCCTAAAGGTTTTAAAACGTGTCTGCTAGGGAGAGGTATTCACATCCTTATAAAGAATTCTTCGTTCTCCTCCCCAATCGATGTGGGATCTCACAATCCACCCTCCTTCGGGGCCAGCGTCCTCACTGGTACTCACTCTCTTCTCCAATCGATGTGGGACCCCTCAATCCACCCCCCCTTAAGGCCCAACGTCCTTGCTGGCACATCGCTTTGTGTCCACCCCCCTTCGGGGCTCAGTCTCCTCGCTGGCGCATCGCCTGGTCTTTGGCTCTAATACCATTTGTAACAGCCCAAGCCCACCGCTAACAAATATTGTTCTCTTTGGGCTTTCCCTTTCAAGCTTCCCTTCAAGGTTTTCAAAATGCGTCTGCTAGGAAGAGGTTTTCACACCCTTATAAAGAATGCTTCGTTCTCCTCTCCAACTGATGTCTCACACTAAGAGTGGAGTTTCAATAATAAAAGCTGGACTTCATTGACAATTTGTAAACTTCCTGTCAATCATGTTTTGCCAAGTGGACTAAGTATTTCTATTTGATTGAGCAAACAAGACCAACCATTTGTATTTTGTTCAGTGCTTCAAAACGTTACAATTTTGTTCAATATTTAGGACCAGATGACATATTTTTGAAAAAAACTTCTGATGTTTGAAATTTACAGAAGATGGGCGAGAGGGCTTCAATCTAGAGTTACAACAAACTTTTCCAGTTGTCAATAGAGTAGAGTAGCCATAGTGATTAAAAAGTTGGCAATAGACCGAAAAACCTATCAAAAGCTCATTATTCGTCGTTGAAAACCCTGTTTCCTTTTGAACCAAGTAGAATGGGGGGGGGGGGGGGGGGGGGGATA
>NW_019272032.1:2430196-2441673 GCF_002738345.1 Cucurbita maxima | reverse complement strand
GGGGGGGGGGGGGGGGGGGAGGGGGCTTAATGTTTTGGGTTTATTTTCTATTTAGTTGATTTTTTTATGAGATGATTTTTTGAAGTCGGAGTTCTATTCAAACTATACACCCACGATCTGTCTCCTTCCATGAAGGTAACTTACATTCAGATCTGCAAAATTTAGTCTGAGGTTTATGTATGTCATTGCATATATTTTCTCAACATTGATTATTGTCTTTAAGCTTGAGTTGATTGCTTGGAATCTTTTGCATCACTTTTGATGCATACTGTGACATGTAAAATGTGATAAATTTGAGTAATATTTAGCTGAGGACAATTTGATCATTGTGTGAAATGTAAATTTTTATGCCATGTACGCTTTGTTGACAAGTGGATGTGTGCTCATCGTAATTGGTTGATGGAAACTGCAATCAGTTTAACAGTAACATGCTTGAAACCCGCGGAGGCATCTAGACTGTATGATGTTTTGGATGATATTTTGGAGAATTGTTTCTTGAGTTTGTATAACATTTGGAAGAACTTGCAGTTCTGGCAATCTCGTGCAGAGGTAAGTCTTTTTTGTTGCCTGGTGTTTTTTGATAAATTTATTTGATGTATATATAGAAGATGCAAGGAGGAAAATTTAGGTCCCACATAAGTTTGTCTTTCGAGTGTCTTCAAAAGATCCATTACCCAGTGACATTCTTTCTTCAAAATGCAACATTAGATTATCACAATGGTCCAGCCAATACTAGTCATACTCCAGTCATTCCTTTTTAAGTGTATAGCATCTTCCAAAAAAATCCGATCAATGTAGAAGAGCTTCAGCTCACCCAAAGTATACCAAAAAACTGAAAACAACGTGTCCTCTTAAGAGCAGTCAGGAACGATTATGAAACCTTCCCCTCTTTTTCCACACATTTGTGGAGACAGATCATAAAGGAATCTTTTCCTGCAATGTATCTTTAGTAATAATCTTCTTGTGAGCAATGCTCAAGGAGAGTTTGAACTTATTTGGGCACCTCGACCTTTTAAATCAACTTTTTAGGTGCGAAGTTGACTGGAATCTGAAAAATATGAAGAAGGAACTACAAGAAAAATCTCTCTCGTCAAAAGTCCTTCCCTCATGATTGGATGAAAGATCTGTCAATTCCTTTCAGTTAATTATGCTCGATGACTTTTTAATGCAAGGCATATGATTGTTATCTTTCAAATTCCTGTTAAAATTTGGTTGTGAGTGCTTATGTCATTGTTTTCATGAATTTTTCAGGGTACAAATGCTCAAAAAGCTTACTTTATGATTTGTGAGAGAGGTCCAAGGGCCTTTTTTAATGGAACAGTGCAGTTAATGCGCCAAATTTGTAGGGATGGTTTTTCTTTGCAACACGTAGCTCATGATGCATCTTGTTACATAGCTGACCGGATAACTATATTGAGCTACTTAAGAAATCATCTTGCAGCTTTTGTGGCTCAGGTTTGATTGGCTTTCAGCACTCACTTCTCAAACCCAATCCTATCACTTTTGTGGTTTTATTCTATCCTTGAAAAATACAGTTTCTCCTCGAGTCTCAACTCTCTCTCTCTCTCTCTCACACACACACACAGTCTCAACTCTCTCTCTCTCTCTCTCTCTCTCTCTCACACACACACACACACACACACACTCGCACACAATTTTAGGACTTGGACTCACGAGACTGGCAGATTAATAGGAGATCAGATTGCAAATTTCTTTTTGGCTTCTGTACGGATTTTCGAGACAATGTTATCTTGACTAGTTTTATTCGTTAGTTATATAATGTTGTTGTCTCTTAACCTGTATTTTGATAAATAATTGTGCATGCCCGCCCCCTTTTTTATTTCTTCTAATTTTTCTTTTAAGATAAGAAGCAGGCCAAATATAAAATAGGGGAAGATAAACCATCCTTCCATTTAATGGCCGAATGAGATTTAGATGAACCTCTCCTATTGGTTTTAATAATGGTGTTTCCCATTGGCTCTATTGAGGTTGTCTCACGACAAATAGTGATTGTTGCAAGTTTAAATTAACTTGCCATTTTTCATATTTAATTTCAGAAGGTACATTTGACTTTTATATTAGAGAGAGGCTAACTAAATTCCTTGATACTTGATACTAGGTAACAAATAATCTAAATAAATTTTTTAGATATTAGGTAACAGTAAGTCTAAATAAATCCCTAGATACTTTGTAACAGGAGATCTAAATAAATTCAGGTAACTTCTAATTCTTTGACAGTTCCCATCGAGTTGAGTAATAGACATCATTCATTCTTAGTTTGGATACTAACTCATGAAAAGAAAAGGCTTGGACTAGATGGAAATATTTGGTTTTTCACATTTTTTTGCATCCATTTGTCATGAGATATCAATTAAGTAGTTTCTTATAACTTGAGAGTTGTTGGGTGGCAATCTTCTTTTAGTAACTATTTGGGAGGTAGTAGTGATTGAGAAATTTCAAGGGCATTAAAAGGATAATGAGGACTTGCTTATCACAACGGAACTTATCTCCCTCCCTTTCTGCCTTTCCCTTCTTTGATATAATTGCAATTTATCTGCTTGACATTCACATTTTTTATCTCTCAAATTTTTGTTGCTTATTTTGATCTTGTTCCCTTGTGGTTCCTGTAGGTCTTTATGAAAACTGACAATATTGGGACAGATTCAGGGAATGATCTACAAAATCCCTTACCATCATTGTTGGTTGCATTGAATGGCTTATTTCTCGATCTAGAGACATCAATTTGTGAACTGCATACAACACTTAATGTAACATTGAGATTATTTATAAACTTTATTGTTAAAATACTGAAGCAGAAATTATTCTATTTTAATGTTTCAATTCTCAATGTTTACTTTGTATATGACTACGCAGATGGATTTCCATGACAGATTTTCATTTCCTCTATTTAAAAAATTACCGGATGTGAACAAGGAAGGATCTCAGTGGACGAGTTGTGAAATTGGAGATGCTATCAACTTGCTTTGTCAGAACTTTCACAAGTTGGACTCTGTCATATCTATTATTGTAAGATTTTATTTCCAATGCTCCTATAGCTACTAATTTATCTTTACACCCTGAATAGTTTGGTTGTCAAGAAGAATACTTTCAATTTGTTTTGTTTCAACCTTTTGGAATCCGTGGCCACAAACTCTCAGATCAAAGAGAATTTAGTGTTACTACTTTTCATAGCCTTTTGATCATTTATAACTTACCTTTATGCATGCAGGATATAAGCATATTTAATATTTTTCTGGAAATATAGCTCAAATAACGTTTTGATGCATTCCAATTCTGTCCATTATGGTGACAGCTTGAGAAATTTGAGATTAACAAATAGTATCATCATCCACAATGTAAAAGTCTTTGCACTGACTTTGATGTACCAGTCTCTCTCTAGTTCTCGTGTGAGACAATTATGAACTTCATGATCTATGCAACAATTATTGTTAAATAGTCGATGTAATGTTTGTTAATATTGTGATTGATTTATGCTGTAGTCTTTTTTTTATTTTTTTATAATGATCATAACCTGCCCTGCCAACTAAAATCAAAGCAAGGAATTGTAATATTATTACTATCAGTTCACTGAAAATTTGACTCAACAGTGCCAACATCTCTCTATAGATGTATAATCACTAAAGATTTGAGAGAATTGATATACTCTATTTCATTCACATCAGAATTCGGACATATAAACACAAATACAAGGATTGCCTAAAGTAAAGCATGTGAAAAGTCGATGGACTATTAATAATAATACAATTTTTTAAATCATCATTAAACTTCCAGTAAATTTGATGTTTTATTCATACTTTAACTTTAGGGTTGGAAGTTTACATGAAGACCAATACGGGGCTATTAGTTTTAATTGGAGTTAAAATGACCATATAGTGAACCAAACACATGAACTCTTTCTTGCTTTGGTACCATGTTTAATCATTGTTGAACCCAAAAGCTTTAAGTTGATGGGTTATAGTAAATTTAATTTTTGTTTGCACTTTAACACAAATATAGTTTTCTTTAGAAGATTTGAAGGTAGCTATTAGGTTCTTTAAATTTTTTATTTACTTTCTTAGCTAATCTCTATAAGGTTGTATTTTCTATTTGTATTTTTTTCCTTTTTGACTCACTTTGGGAGTTCGTATCTTTTGAACTTTTATTTCTTTTCATTATATTAATGAAAAGTTATTTCTTGTTAAGCAAAAAACTATAGTGCTCCCCTTCAGGTTGGTATCGAAAACAAAGTTTCCGAGCACCTTAGGGCAATTCCCTACAGTGATGTTTTAATTCTTGATAGTGTATGAATACTCTTCACTAAGCAGAGTTTATTTATGTGTGTTTTAGGTTCTTAAACATCGAAAGCCAAAAAAATTAACTCGGTACTGGCTTAAATATACTTGTGGTGCAATTGGCCTCTCAGCCTGCTCTGTTTGTGTTCTTCAACATAGTAAATTAATGGGGAGCAATGACATTGAGAACTGGGTTCGTGAAGCACATAATTCAGCAGCTAAATTTTTCAAGGATCATGTACAACAACCGGTACTATTTTTACTATTTTGATTTGGTTTCCTTCGTCTCATTTGATGATGTTGCGCTCTACTGTCAGTTTTCTTTACCATTGCGTTTTATTTTCTTGGGTTGGGTCTTTAATTATGGTTGATTACTAGGACACTGAACTTTGCTTACAATTACATGGACTGCACCTACTAGAAATTAAATAACTCTGAACTCTCTCTTCATGCCACGATGGTTCCTTTTTTATTTATCAATTGTAATAAGGGTGGTTTGTCTCTCTCTCTCTCTCTCTCTTCCCTTGGTGTTCTTTTTCTAAACTTTTTTTTAGTCTAATTCTCCTGGTAATATTTGTATTTATTTATTAATTGGGGTGCATTTATTCTCTCAACATAGATTTCTTTGTATTTGTACGGGTTTTTCTTATTTTATCTTTTTCACTCCTTTGGAAGTTCATTTCTTTGAATACTTTTTCCTTTTCATCAATGAATGAAAAGTACATTTCTTGTTTAAGATAAAAATTAGAAGAATGAAAGCACAATTGAAAGGGTCAAAGAACGATTGATTACTGTTATAGTAGTTGCCGCTTGGTTGCCTAGTTTATTGTAAATGTTTATTTAGTTATGGCAGCACCTACAAAAACGGATTGATGCCCATGGTAGGGTGCATCGATGAATTCAATGTCTGATTGATTATCAATGACTTTAGCAACGCATTCAGAAACTCTATGGAATTGATATTCTGACTCCCTGTATTGCAGCTTATTTCAATTAGAGATGAACTTTTTGCTACATTTAGAAAGAGGCATAAAGGTGTCATGGATGGTCAAGATGTTCAGTTAACTACCGACTCCCTGCGCAGGTGATTTATCTTTCACGGACTTCTCCAATTGGGTACTAAACTATTTACTTTGAGCACCGGTTTATTGTTGGAGTAAACAATGTTAATCTTGCACATCTTATCTCTATCTCCAATCATAAAATTAGAGACCTCTTAGAGAATTCTAGTGTAACTATAGAGTCTCTGAAAACAGACCAAATTTCAAAGGCGTTGGCTAGATTGTCTTGAGGTGGCAAAACTGAAGACTTCTCTTTAATGTTCTCATTTGATACTCTTTTATAGGTTCTTCTGGCGAGATATCTGTTTGAAATTGTGATGCTTTTATATTTTCATAGTCCTATTTTCCTTTTTAATTGTTCTCTCCCTCCCGCTTGGGAGCTTGTATATTTTAGCATTAGTCTCTTTTCATAACTTAAATGAAAAGTTAGTTTATTTCTGTTTTATTTACAAAATGTTCTTAAAATTTGTTATTATACGAATTTGTGATTTTAGAAGGAAGTAAGAACTTTATTTTTGTTTTCTGAGAAATTGGTCATTTATTTTACACACTTTTACAAAATAACGAAAAAGAACTCTTAAAAAGTACAACTATTTCAAAAACAATTTTCAAACAGCTGCTCTAGTTTTGTTTTTTGTTTTTGTTTTTAATGAAACGCCAAGCTTTCACTGAGCTCCATGAAAGAACACAAGGGCATGCAAGAAACCCCTCTAGTTATTAATCTATTTGGGATGAGTTTGACCTGTGTCAATATGATGGAGGTTGATGACATTTAGTTTACTTTTATTTTTTCCTCGTGATATTTCTTCTCCACGCATTGACTTATTCTTTAGGCTAATAATTGATTAAGTTTAGGAGATTATTTGGAAAATTGTTAGTTTAGCAGTCTCATGTCCTTGTTACCTAAACTGCTTTAAAACATTGTGATCTATTACAAATGTTACTGTAGATATTGAAATTACTATTCATAAACCCATAATATTGAAAGAAAGAATGGTTTCGTTTGTCCTATGAAATGGTGATTTTCCAGAACACATTAAGAGAAAACAAAACTAAGTTGCAGCAGCAGCAACAACAATAACAACCATAATAATAAATTTAAGAAAATAGTTGCACAAAACAAAGCAGGTTTTGCTGATATTTTAATTCTGAAAAACAAAACTATTTTGAAAACAATTCTCATACAAGGCCTAAATTTGCGGCAATATCCATATGTTTTTATATGGAAATGAAAAAAATATTAAATCAACATCATCTTCTTTCCAGAATGTTACATGCTTTCAGTGAGCACACGGAAGGTCGGAAGTTTGCAGATGCTGCATCAGATAAAGAAATGTTTGCGAAGGTTATGTTCAGGTTATCCTCCATATCTTGTTTCAAGTTTGATCTACTGTTGTACTTTGTAGGGTGCTTGAATTTGTTGTTAAAAACGAAGGAAGGCTGACTTCTCGTAGCCAGTGTCTTTGCATCTTCTTTGGACCATGTTTTTCTAGATTCCATTGATTCCACAATCAGTGCATTGGCAATTGAGCCCTGACGTCAACAAGTCATTAATATGCACATCAACTAGTGTCATTCTTCGTATTAGGTCAATTTCACTTTCTGCTTTTGGGTTTCTAATGATTCCTTGAATCATTTTAGTACACTTCTGTTGGCTCCTATATTAAGTTTATATCATCTGCTTGGTCAACATTAAGCAACATGCATGTTTCCTCTTACTTCTCTCTTCATGTGGGGACTCAAATGTGATTTTAACATGGACGCCTTTCTTTTCCCTGTTTTTTCTCTCTGCAAATTTGGTGAAAGATAATTAGGTTGTTTTGGGGTTAGCTTGGCTATTTCTATATTGGTAAAGGAATGCTTGTACAGCTTTCTTCGTGGTACCTATAGGAATGGAACGGCAACTAGTCCTTTGGCTAAAAACTTTTCCTTCCTAGCAGAGCTTTCGCTTAAAACTTCATAACTATTCTTCTTATATCAATGCTAATTCTGAAATCATGTTTTCTATGAAAAAGAACACTGCATTAATCTGATATCAACGTGCATTTGTTTGGTTGATGTAGTGAATGATTTTATTTGATGATAGATATCCGTTGTTTCCTCTAATTTAGGTATGAGAAAGAATTGATGCATCCCGTTCAAAACCTTCTTAGTGGAGAACTGGCCCGTGCTTTGCTTATCCAGGTTGATACATGCTCAATTATTTTCTCCATATGTACTGGTACATTATACTTGATAGTTTTCTCTTTGTGTTTATGCAGGTGCAGAAGCTAAAATTGGATATTGAGACGTAAGTTTCCGAAACTTGCAATCTTTGGTGTACAATACGTTATGTAACTTGATCTTCCTGATTTGGTTTGATGCCCATGATTTTTTATTATGATGGCTTTTGAATAGGGCAATGCTTGAGCTTGACCAGATTCTCAAGGCAAATGAAATCAATTTCGCTGTTCTAGCTGCATTGCCAGCATTCTTTATCTCACTTCTTTTGTTGATGCTTTTGCGTGCCTGGTATATGCAGGTAAACTAATGCAAGTTATAGTTCATATTTTTTTTAATTTAAACAGTGTGATTTTGATCTTGTTTCTACTTGTTTCCTTTATCAAATTAGATTTTGCTTTCGAGGACTTTAAATTACTTAGGCAGTCACTCTAGAGTGCTGATACCTTCATCTGTTGGTCGGTCATGAAGTTGAGCGGGAGCCCTCCCTGCCCCCTGGCCATCAAGTTTGCTAGATTACCCTTGTACTTGGTCGAAGTATTCAAACCCCTAAGGTCCATACCCCATAGGCACACCTTGCTTGCTTTAATAATTCTACCCAAAGAACTAGACAAAGAGAAATGTTTCAATCCATCAAAGAATCCAAAAGCTAAACTGGTGCATCCTATGGTTGAAATGTTAGGTTATTGAATTTATCTTCCTATTGAAAGTAATAAATGTGTTTATATATGTATCTATATATATGCACTTATTCTTCTAGCTTCATATTTATTTGTCTGGTTTCTTTACATGTCATTTAGTTTTTACTTTGTCTAATGTTGCTGTATTTAAATTTATTGATAAAAAAGAGAGTCAACTATTTGCTGATCTTGACATTTAGGATACCAGAGCTGAAGGGAAGGGAAGAGCTGCTCGGCTTCAGAGAAGGCTATTAGTTGTGGAGGTGGAGAAAGCAATTATGCAATACCAGAGTTTTGTTGACCAAGGACATGTAAGGAGCTCCATCAACTTGTTTGCTTCTGAAACACGTTCCTTCTCTGTTTTTACACATTTTGTTTGCTATAAAAATCATGTTTTGCTGATCAATATGTAATATAAGCGTTATAGAATAATTAATCCTAGCATATTAAGCCAGAAGTTTTTACTTATTTATTTGCTATAGGAGATACATTTGTTAGAAAAGAGAACATCAAAGAAAAGGGTAGACTAGTAGTCTAAATCAACCTTCAAATTTAAGGACATTAAATTAGAACTTCCCCATTGGCTCAAATCAAACAGAAATAGAGAAAAAAAAAATGAAACTCTTCACTTTTGGAAGCCTAGAGAGAGGTGTCAAAACATATCAGTCGAAGCCTTTTCTATCTGGAAAAATACATATCCTGTTTCTCACCATCCAAATTTTCTACAAAATGGCGAAGCGTAGAACCTGTCCAGATGATTTTAGCTTTGCTTTTGAGCGTTGGATAAATCTCCCACATAATGGAAAACATTGAAACTTGTACGAATGACTCCTGGCTTTCTTCTTGAGCGTAGTATAATTGACTAACTACCTGTGTTTCGAACATAAATAATTTCCCCATTTCCCAAACAGGCGAACACAATATACGAGATAAGGAAGGAATTGTTTCTTATCATTTTGTTTTATCGAGTATCCTGTGCAAAATGAGAATATTTTTCTTTTATTTTTTTTATTTATTGATTTGCAGGTAAAAGATGCAGAAAGTAGTTTTGGGTTACTGTTGTATAGTTTGGGTCGATTATATCATGCTTCTGAGAAGCATGCCAAAGCAACTGGTGAATGGCTAGCGTAAGTTTTAGCCCAGCTTTCCTTTTCTCTCTTTCTAGGCATTACTTGTTGAACACAACTCTCTGTGGGAAACACTCACACTCTCTGGGAAACACTCACACACTCTGTAGAATACGACTGCTTTTTATTGTTTTTGGATTTCTTGATGAAAAACTAGGTAGGGTGGAGGGGTATTTATACTAGAGCCTCAATCTACACCTAACAAATCTAAATCTTTTTCCTAAAATATCTAGATCTCTCATTAAATATCTAAATCTCTTTCTCCTAAAATCTATAGGTATCTTTCCTAAAATCTCTACTAAAATAAATATACAATGGGCTTGTACAAGTATTGGGCTTGACTCTATTGGGCTAGTGATGATATTTCAACATTACTTTCCTTTCCATTCAAGCAAGATGCAATAACATTTCCTGCTTAACTGTTTGCTGGACTCTTTGGTCAAATAGCTCATTGTTTTTTTCAAAACTGACATGAAAACACATGACATTTGTCTAGGTCATGAGGAATAGCTTTTTCATGAATTTTTATATTTTTCACTCATCTTGTCATACGAATCTTCTTTGGTGGTAGACCAGGAATATATTTAAAAGGAAAAAGAATTTATTGGTAGGCAGGGGCTAAAACGACCCTAACATGCCTTCACATTGTGAGATTAAAGAGTACATTAAGATAAAACAAACAGGAATCCTTCGACTAATAATCCTCATTATCACCTCCTTTGCTTGCACTTCTAGCTTTTGTGGTTTTTTTATGGTAACTTTAGTTCCCCAACCCTTCGATATTTTACCAGAGGTCTCACACACACCGAGGAGTTCACTTTTTGAGAAAACTAACATCTTAGGATAATATTCACTGCATGCTCTTCACCTGAGTTTTTATTCTGAAACTGACGGAATAAGCAGCAGAAAGAGAGTTTTTGTTGGTGTATACTAAATTGAACATTGAACGAATACTTGCACTAATCTAAAGTTTAGTTTTTCTGTTTTTCCTTATTAGTACATTTATGTTAAAGCTATAATCTTTGTTAACAGTTTGAGGCAGGATCTTCTGGAACTCGGGAAGCCCAGCCTTCCAACAAGAGATAAACTCATAATTGCATCGCGCATTGAGCGAATATATGATTGTTTACTTCCTTCGTCGACACGTTTATAACGCTCGACGTCATCTTCGATTCAACTCCCCAGGAACATTCTTTTATTTGCTTTATGGAAGCTTTTCCCCCACTTCCTAGCCTGGTTTTGTACGCTGCATGTTGGCCCTGGTTAAAGCCTGTTTGTGTTGCCTTCATTATGGAAGATGTGGAGTCTTATCTTACTATGTCATTTAAATTGTCTTCATGCACATTATACTCTGTAAGGATACTCTTACAAATGATAGAATGAACTACTGAAAATCATTGATGGATTCGTTGAATATGGTTGCCAAACTTGGTGTCATATTCTGCTCGAAACAAAGCATATTGTAACTGTGCGTTTATGAGGAGATGATAATTACTTGAGTCGACTCTGAGAAGTTTTCATTTATTCAAATGAATAGCAAAGGTCAATTCGAGCATATTTACTTAGATAAGATATTGATTATCATCTTAAAAGTTGATAGTTTGATTTTTAAGCTTTACTATGGTTGAACTAAGAATAATATTTGATAAACGTACAATACTCTTCTTGGATTATTAATATTTTTTTAGTACATTTTTGAGGCATTTAATATTCATTTTTTAACGGTTCAATAAATAAACAAATATTCCTTTTTGGTCGTATGAAAAAAGAAAAACCAATTTGACTATAATTTGATTTGATACAACCTATAGCCAACTAAACTTGGATGGAACCATCTCTAGAAGTAGAAGTAGAAGTATCATAAAAATATTCGAGAAAAAAATCAACTTTTACCATCTCATGTTCATGGTAAATAGTAAATTTTTACCTTAAAACAAAAAAAATATTGTAATTTTACTATGATGGAACGTTTTCGCTTACAAGAATTGTTTTAAATAAATATTCTTATATGTATTTATTGAATCATAAACTCCGGAGAAATTTATATTAAAGTAAATTTTTATTGAAAGTTTTTTTTTTTTTTTTTTTTTTTTTTTT
>NW_019272032.1:2401601-2429943 GCF_002738345.1 Cucurbita maxima | reverse complement strand
AAATTTTTTTTTTTTTTTTTTTTTTTTTTTTGTAAAATATTATTTCATTGAAATTAGCGAGTTTTAGGTTAAAATTAGTGAGTCTTCTTGGAGTATCAGGACATTTCACGGTGAGAAAAAGGCTATAAATCCTTAAATTTACTTATGAACACCAAGAGTTATTTATCAAAGAATGGAAACAAAAATGGTGGCCCGGTTGCTGGTGGGGCCCTTCCTCCGGCGGGCCCTTGTTTTCCGAATTTATTTAAGGCAAGGAAGTGCTTATTATAGGAGGGAGCGGGAATTTTTTTGGGCCCTTTACCGGAGAAAGCTTGTCGGCGAAATAAGAGCCATCGGAGCAATGGAGACTCGAAGCTGATGGTGATTATTGATGAAGTTTACTTTTTGTCTATTGTGAAAAATGGACATTGATACTTTTCAGAAATCGAGGGCCAAAACTCCTATTTCAATTTACTGCTGAGTCTGTACGGATTACTTGGTTTCTTCTTCCTCGCGAAAACCCTAAACCCTTCTTCTTCACTTTGCTCTTTCCCATGGCGTCGTCCTCTTGTCTGCCAGTGGTTTCCGGTAATTCTTTCCCTCTCTGGAGCTTTATTTTCAATGCTCTTGTTGACTCTTTTTGGGTGCTTGAAGAAATTGTAGCATAATTGTGCAGTTGCCTTGGTTTATGTGTTTCTTACTCTGTTAATGCTGGCTTGTTCTGTATAGAGAAAGGTTATTGGTGTTTATTTTGAACGAATATTCTTGAATGTTGCTAGACTGAGGTTTGAGTTACATCCACGCTTTGTAGCCGAAATGTCATTGAAAACGAAATATCGCCGTAGTCTCAACGGAATCTTGAGCCGAATTCTGATCGATCAATCTGTTCTTTTTCCCTTTTTCTTTTTGTCCATGACTTCAGTAATGCAGACAATTTAGTTTATCTGACAAGTTAATACTCGTTTTTAGTCGCTCTACTTATAAATGTGTTCAAAATTAAATTTGGTGTGTTTTACTTCAGAGAATTTCAGTGAAGTTCATGATGCAAGAAGGTACCTATTACCCTCTACAAGTTCCAGGTCGGATCTTGATGCTACGACCTCTGAAGATCAAGCTGCTTCACAACACAAGAGAAGAAGAATTGCCTCTAGTGCTGACATTTCATCTCATGATCAATTGAAGGAGCTTAAAAATTCCTTTCCAACATTGCAGTCTCCTGATTACTATATGTCTCCAAGCTTAGAGGAACTGTCTATCCATGTCCTGGAAGATCCGGATTATATTAGTCAGGTGTTAGATTTTACGATAGGACGTTGTGGTTATGGATCTGTCAAGTTTCTTGGGAAGACTGATATCAGATGGTTAGATTTAGATCAAATTGTCAAGTTTCATAGGAATGAAATAATTGTGTATGAAGATGAAACTACAAAGGCTGTAATTGGTCAAGGCCTGAACAAGCCTGCTGAAGTTACTTTAGTTCTCCGGTCAATAACAGCCAGCCTTTTGGAGAGGCAATATGATAATGTTGTGAAGAAATTGAAGTACATTTCCGAGAGACAGGGAGCTCGCTTCATTTCATTTGATCCAGAAAATTGCAAATGGAAGTTCTCAGTTGACCATTTCAGCCGGTTTGGCTTGACGGAAGACGAAGAAGAAGATATTGTAATGGATGAGGCTAATGCAGTACAAGATTCTGCAGAAATGAACTGCAATGAGATTTCTGATAATAATGAAAATAATTCAATGGATTTCACTGAATCTGTGCTTTGCCATTCTCTTCCTGCTCATCTTGGGCTCGATCCATTAAAGATGAAAGAAATGAGAATGGTCATATTTCCTGAAGATGGGCAGGAATTTGAGGATTATAGTGAATCCCCTAAATTTCAGAAGTCTTTCGCAGGTAGAGAATTTATGAGATCTCCTCTTAAGGATTCGTCTCAGAGAATGAGCCAAAAATTGAATTCTCCCGTTGTCAGAAAGACTCCATTAGCATTGCTTGAATATAAACAGGGTAGCCTTGACTCAAGTCCTCCGGGTTCTATTTTGATGTCCCAACCAAAAAAGGTAACTCCTGTTAAGCCCTGGAAGGCAGAAGGTTTTAAGCTGGATCTCACACAAGAAACTCCAATTACTATAAATCATTCTTGCAACATAGTTGATGCAGGTTTGTTTATGGGTAGGTCATTTCGCGTGGGATGGGGTCCTAATGGCATCCTAGTTCATACTGGAAATTTGGTGGGGAGTACAAATTCACAGAAGGTCCTATCATCCGTAGTAAATGTAGAGAAAGTTGCCATCGATAATGTGGTCAGAGATGAAAATAGTAAAGTGTGTAAAGAACTAGTTGAATTTGCTTTTGATCTTCCTTTAAATTTACACAAGGAAATGAATCATGAATTTGAAGAAGTGGGATCCTCCAATTTGAAACTTCAAAAGGTTGTCTTCAATCGTCTAATGCTTTCAGATATCTGTAGGGGCTATATAGATATTGTTGAAAGGCAACTTGAAGTTCCTGGATTATCTTCTTCTACTCGTGTAGTCTTGACACATCAGATAATGGTCTGGGAGTTAATAAAAGTTCTTTTTTCTGAAAGGGAAAATACTGGGAATTTGAGAAATTTGACTGATGATAATGAGGAAGACATGATGCAGGATATGAAAGAAGCTTCTCTGGAAGTTGACCTGGAAGCACTCCCTCTTATTCGGAGGGCTGAATTTAGCTGTTGGCTGCAAGAGAGTGTTTTCCCTCAGGTGCAATATGAATTGGGTTCATTAAATGATTCCAGTTATCTTGAACATATATTTCTTCTAATGACTGGGCGGCAGCTGGATGCAGCAGTCCGACTTGCTTCATCTAGAGGTGATGTGAGACTTGCTTGTTTGCTGAGTCAGGCTGGTGGGTCCACTGTGAATCGCACAGATGTAGCTCTACAACTTGCTATTTGGAAAAAGCATGGAATGGATTTCAGCTTCATTGAGGAGGAACGGACAAGGTTATATGAGTTGCTGGCAGGGAATATATATGGTGCTTTGCACCATATTAAACTTGACTGGAAGAGATTCCTAGGGCTGTTGATGTGGTATCATCTACCACCAGATGCCACTTTGCCTGTAATCTTTCACTCTTATAAACATCTTCTTAAGAATCGAAGGGCTCCACTCCCTGTTCCAGTTTATGCTGATGAGCCTCAAGAACTTGCTCTGGAGTCTAATTCAAAGGAATGTCTTGACCTCTCATACTTTCTCATGCTTCTTCATGCTAATGAAGATCCTGAATTTGGTTGTCTTAAGACTATGTTAAGTGCCTTCTCATCAACAGATGACCCACTCGATTATCACATGATTTGGCATCAACGTGCAGTGTTGGAAGCTATTGGTGCAATCAGTTCTAATGATTTGCATAGTCTGGATATGGCATTCGTCTCTCAATTGTTGTGTTTGGGACAATGTCATTGGGCCATCTATGTGGTCCTTCACATGCCTTTCCGTGATGATTTTCCACACCTCCAGGCTAAAGTTATCAGGGAAATCCTATTCCAGTATTGTGAAATATGGAGTTCACAAGAATCACAATTAGAATTTATTGAAAACTTGGGTGTTCCAAGAATATGGCTACACGAGGCTATGGTATGTTATATACTCCCATAGTTTCTATTTTACGTCTCAAAACTGCTCTTCTTATTTTTATTTATTACGTATACCATAAATTTACTTCTTTAATATTTGCTGCACTATGTATCTTTGCTGCTGTTGTTAAAATTATTTGTGCTAGTCACATGGTTGAAGATTGTAACTATTGAAAAACCCCTAGAATATAATAATTGAACGGTCCAATGGTTGCCTCTTTCCTGGCTGACTAAGTTCTCTAAAATGCTTCTTCTAGTGTTATGGAGGGTAAAAATTCCTTAACTTCAGGTAATTTTAGAAAATTCATCCGATGAGATGTTACCATCAGTCTTGTTCGTTTATTCTTGTGACTCTTTGTGAAAGAGTTAGTTGAGATTTCTATGGCTCTTTTCAATCTTGGATAGAAGTTTCTTCACCTGTATCTTCTACTTAAATAATTGCGGTAAATTTTATCACTAATATGCACCCCTTGAGAATGGAGCACTTTTATCAATTTTTTTTTTTTTTTTGGTGAAATAATGTGTTTATGAATTTTCATTAAGTTGGGTACAAGCTTACAATGGCAGTAATTTTGGGGTCAGTATTTTTTATTTTTTCATTTATTTTTGAAAGGTAGGAGAAGAAAGAAACTCCTTTTTAGAAGCATCATGTCTATTCTTTTGTGTATCTTGCAAGAGAGGAATAATAAATTCTTGAGGATTGTTTTGGCAAAAGTTTGGAGTAGATTGTGCTAACGGTCGTGGTTTGGGTGCTAATTTCGGTTTTGGAGAAGAATGCTGGTAGGACTCTTTGATGGGACCTATTATTGAAACAAAATGACAGAATATTGCATGATCCGTATGATGGCTGGTGGTAGTACTTTCATTTAGGCTCCAATTAAAGTTCTTTTGTTAGGTGTTTGCATTATCTGGGTACCCATTTCGTAATCGTTTGTCTCCCTCCCTCCTGTATACTTTGTTTTTATAACAATTTTTTCTTTTTTGTTCCTATCAAGGGAACTACTGCGAAAAGGATAGACAATTATTTTTTTCCGATTTTCTGTGGTCACAATTTTCCATTGCTTCTCTTGAATATATTAGTCTTGGAAATTAAAATTGTTGTCTTAATGGCCATCTATCCATCTAAGTTAATTGTTTGATATTGCTTTTCAGGCAGTTTTTTTCAGTTACCATGGAAATCTTCCAGAGGCCCTAGAACATTTCATTGAATGTAGAAATTGGCATAGAGCTCATACTATTTTTATGACTTCAGTTGCTCACAGATTATTCCTGTCGGGTAAGAGTTCATATTGCTTTTTCAGTAACATGAAGTGTTCGCTTTAATTACATAGCTAGGTTTTCATGATGATCGTGCTTTGATACTTCATACATGTACTGGAAACAGTAAGATGATTTCAGATCTATCATTATCGTATATATTTAATGGGACTGGGTTGTAAGTTTCTTTCTTGGGTGTAATTCCGTGATACCAGTCTTTCATTTTTCTATTGAATTTTTTTAGTAGGATAAGATGTTGATGCTATAATCTGTTGATCTTCCCATTCATATGATGCAGCTGAGCACTCGGATATATGGAAGCTTGCTACTTCAATGGAGACCCACAAGTCTGAAATAGTAAATTGGGAATTCGGAGCTGGACTTTATATATCGTTCTATTCACTACGAAGTTCTTTGCAGGAAACCGATGAAGCGAGTGAATTGGTATGATGCACACCTAAGCCTTTCTCTTCTAGTATTGTCACCAACTATGCAAACGAGTTTTGAATCCAAAGCTTTGGATCTGGATTTGAATTTGTTCCAAGTTATTATATTGCAGGACTCGCTTGAAAGCAGAAATGCTGCTTGTGGGGAATTTCTTGGTCGATTAAATGAATCATTGGCAATTTGGGGTGACGAATTACCAGTTGAGGCAAGGTATGTAGAATCCTCAACTGTGACAATAAAATATGCTATTTGATTGATTCAGCTGGGTTTCTTCATGACTTGTTAACCATAATATGCTCCTCTTAAGAACTTTCACCTACTCTTCTGGAAATATGGACCCTTTTTTTGTACATTTTATTGTTCTTGTAGCATTGTAACATCAAGGGATTAGTATTGAGTTGTTTATAAATCTGTACGCAGAGTTGTGTACTCAAAGATGGCCGAGGAGATCAGTAAATTACTTTTATCAGATATTGGTGAGGGTTCTACACGTGATGCTCAGTTAAGCTGCTTTGACACTATTTTTACTGCCCCATTGCGAGAAGACCTGCGCTCAAGTCACTTGCAGGATGCAGTTTCTCTTTTTACTTGTTACCTGTCTGAAATCACATCATAATCTTCTTCACCTCCCCAAACATGACCACGCAGCTTCGATATTTAACCCGTGAATCGTGTTCTTGCATATATTTTGACGCCTGCCTCTATTCTTTGTACACATTTGAACAAGTAGAGGCCGCAGCAGTGAAGTCTTGCAGACCCCCCCTATTCCCGACGCACCGCCCAGAGAAAAGGTTTGTTTTTGATTCCTGATGTTGCAATATCAGCAATCAATCCGAACACAAAGTTCAAAGGAACGAAATAATCGGTTCTTGAATCGGTATTTGTTAGAACTATACCTTCCCTTAAAGTAGTCGTTATGGTAGCTATATGTATTTCTCATAGAATTTTTTGCTAATTTATCTTCACTTGAACTCGTGAGTACAGTCGCTTTCGCTTCTGAGCATCAGTTCTTGTCATTATCAAAATGCTTCTGATTTAAACCATATGAATACGTAGATTCCAATGTTTTCTGATCTAACATCAAAAATAATTTTCCCTTGACAGCTCCATCTTTGAAATGGAAAGGTAAAACTCTTTGGTCTTTTGTAATATCATCTTTATTGGCATCAGATCAGTGTCGATAAATTAGCTCGCTGCTATAGCGAGTGGCCGATCTTGACATCAGATTAAAATGTTTTGTGAATTAGAACGTTTTTAGGATTGGGGTATGGCCACAATATGAGTAAATGATGAGCTTGGGTGTGTATGTAACACCTCTTATTTCAGTTTTTCTTGGAAAAAAGTTAGATTGAGTCGAATTCTTTTAGGATGAAATCGAAGACTTAAAAAAAAACTTTTTTCCCGTTATTTTTATCTTTTGTTTTCAGACCTCGAAATTTATGATGTTTTAAAGCATTTTTTAAATCAAATTGTGTTTAATTATGTTTTGGTTATTTATTTATTTATTTATTTTAATTGAAAATACTTGATTGAATTTGTAGTTATGTTTTTTCCATTTAAAACTTGCAAGTTTGTATTTTCAAGAGATTTATTTTTTTTTATTTTGTATTTTCGGGAGTTTTATTGATAAAAAAATTTTATCACTTTTTTTTATTAATATTTAATTTTAATTTCGAATTTAAAAATTAAAATTTATAAGTAAATAAGCTTATATTAACATTGGATCGAAGATGTGTTATCTTAATTAAGGTTCACGGCGCTACAAACCACCTAATAAGATAACTTAGAATAAAATAAAATAAGAGACTGAAATCGAAATTTATGAGTAAATGTATATATAAGAAAGTGTCAGACGAATTAAAAGTATGAGTTTCATCCATTCGGCTCTGTTCGATTCTCAAGGTTGGGGACGGAGAAGATGATGGAAGGTGTGGCGCTGAAGCTCCAATTCAGAAATCCTACTCATTGCAGTTCCCTTTTCTCCTCCACACTCCGCCATTCCTCTTCTCCTTTTCTCCGCTGTAGCTTCCGCAGACTTTCCTCTCCTTTCTCAGTTTCTGCTTCTGCTTCCACCGCCAGGGAAACCGACAATTTGCATCTCGGCCCACTTTCCCTTGGGCACATAACTCGACCTGATTTCCCTATCCTCCATCAGGTTCTTGTGTTTATGTGTGTGTGTGTGAGTGTGTGTTTGATTCTCTATGTTTTTCTTTGCTAATTTGGCCGATTCTCTGTTTGCATTAATCATATGGCCATATGTCGTCTATTGGTTATAAGATTATTTAAGGTTTTGAATTAGGTTTTATTGAGTATCACTGTTTGAGTTTCAATAGGTTATTGTTGTACTGTATTGGCACTTTATGCGGTGGAGTTAATGACTATGTTATGACCTGCAGGAAGTAAATGGCTCCAAGCTTGTCTACTTGGACAACGCTGCCACCTCGCAGAAACCCCGTGCTGTGTTGAAAGCTTTGCAGAATTATTATGAGGCTTACAATTCAAATGTTCATCGTGGCATGCACTTCTTGAGGTAGATTACTTTGGTATTAAACGTGAATGAAAACGATGTCCATCTGCAATGATCACTTGTAATTGCGACCATTTATGACTATAGTACGAAGGCAACTGACGAGTATGAATTGGCAAGAAAGAAGGTTGCGTCTTTTATCAATGCTAGAGATGCTAGTCAGATTGTTTTTACAAGGAATGCAACTGAAGCTATCAATCTAGTGGCTTATTCCTGGGGCATACCTAACTTAAAATTAGGAGATGAGGTGCGTATTGTGTTAGGCTATTGCATCAATGTTAGTAGTTTAAGGCTGGTGATGGCCTTGCAAATATGTTCTGTTTAATGCACGTGTACATACTGATTCTGTATGCACATGTTATTCGTTCGTTCTGATTCTGTATGCGCATGTTATTCGTACGTACTGATTCTGTATGTACGTGTTATTCGAAACCGAAACAAAGTTTGTTACTAATTATTATGCAGAAAAGAAATATGTTTAATCCACCGCGTTCTTTTGAGTAATATTGTATACTTGGCTACTGTTACTCAGTAAGTGACCCCACTATTGGAGTCGGGGAATGCAAACACATGCAATTTATGTTATAGTGACCTATCGTTAAAACCATTATAGGAGTGGTCTCCTGTCCGGATAAATTAGATGTGTAATACTTTCCTACACACGACCCACACGTGCGAGTGTGGATCCCTAGGCAGTTCGTACCTCCCTAGACCCATCATAGTTGAGTTAGTTGTCCGTAACAACGTTTGGAGGTCAGCGGACTCTCGAGTATCATGCGAGGCATGCTGATGTTCATCATCATATTGTTCGCGTCGTACTCATCATCATAAATTGGGACGTGACATGATGATGATGCATGATAATGTGACGATGTAAGATGTATGATGATGAGATAACTTAATATGATGTTATTCCATATTAAGAGGATGTGCATGTATTAAATGCCACAATGCATTATGATGATGAGTTTTCTAAGACACAACCCTAAATTGATGTTAATGATGATGAACGTATAAAAGTCAATGCATGCATATTACTTAGAGTAACATGTAAACGGTGTATAGGGTTGTGTCAAGACCTCATGCATTTTGTGACTCTATTCTTGTATCTTCAGTTAGTGCATAAATTTTATGGGCTGGAAGTTCAAGTTGTTTGAGTTTCATACTAAATTTTATGGGCTGGAAGTTCAAGTTGTTTGAGTTTCATGGAATGGGTATGGAGAAGCTTTGCACTTCCCATTAAAATCTGTCTATTTCAATGGGTTTACATTTTATACTTGATCGTATTCTTGTTGATTGTCTAAGGTGGAGCTTTTTAAAAACTCATAAAAACTCAGTTTTAGGCTGTGCTTCATTGAACTTATCTGTGTCTGTGTGTAGTTTGGTTTTATTGCTGTGAGTTCTTTATGAAGGTGTTTCTGAAGTTGGATTTAAGTTAATAAAAGTGCTTTTGCTTGCATTCATTATTTTCTAAGTGCATGGACCCTCACACTGTATTAACTATTTTTTCTTTCAGTACAGGTCATAATTACAGTTGCTGAACATCACAGTGCTATTGTCCCCTGGCAAATTGTAGCTCAAAAGACTGGTGCTGTTCTGAAGATTGTGAATTTAGGTGAACATGAAGTTCCAAACTTGAAAGATTTCAAGGAGATGTTTTCAACAAAAACGAAGCTTGTGGTTACCCATCATGTCTCAAACGTACTAGGTACACTCTTCTATTTGATAACAATACAACTCAATGAATGAAGAAGGAAAGAAAAGAAGAACAGGACATTCCCCCTTCTCTTGACTTGATTTTATTTTAGATGATCAAATAATCCAAATTATGGTTGAAGAAATAGTTGGATGTCCTTTTAATATCAACTCTACGTACATAGTGGAATTCAGTTTGATTTGGTTCTTTCTGCAGCATCTGTTCTTCCAATTGAAGAAATAGTTGGCTGGGCACATCGTTTTGGAGCAAAAGTGGTAGTAGATGCATGCCAGAGTGTTCCACATATGGTTGTTGACGTCCAGGTGCTTGATGCTGACTTTCTTGTTGCTTCTTCTCACAAGGTTAGGAAATTTTCTTACTAATAAAATCTTGAGCCTTACATTTGTGCATATGAAGTTAAGGAATAAACATGCTTCAGATGTGTGGGCCTACAAGCATTGGATTTTTATATGGAAAGAGTGAGCTCTTGTCTGCAATGCCTCCATTCTTAGGTAACTCTATGTAAATAAAAATGTATCAGATAGTTAATGAGAAGTCATTATTTAATGTCCTTATTTGGTCCTACATGGCTCTAGGCGGTGGAGAGATGATATCAGATGTATTTCTTGACCATTCCTCATATGCAGAACCTCCTTCCAGGTTGGTGAACTGCATGCAATTTTGTCTTTTTCTTTGTCTTTTAACATAATGATAATTTCGTACTTGATAATTCATGTATTTGGAGTAATCGTAAGATCCAAATAACTGACTTCTTGAATGGTTCTATAATTTTGTGATGTCTATTTCTATTAATAACTCATTTTCTGCTCCATTAGATTTGAGGCTGGGACACCAGCAATTGGAGAGGCAATTGGGTTGGGAGCTGCTATTGATTATTTGTCTGGAATCGGCATGCAAAAGATTCATAGTTATGAAGTGAGTTGATTGTATTTTGACATATGCATCTCATTTGGGGATTTAATACTCTATGAATTACCTTAGCAACAAATGTGGTAGAATGAGACGGCTGTCCACCCAATGAGAATAATTGAGGTGGCATAACTTGACATGATACCCTATGAATTACCTTAGCAACCAAATGTGGTAGAATCAGACGGTTGTCCACCCAATGAGAATAATCGAGGTGGCATAACCTGACTTGATACCTATGAATTACCTGAGCAACCAAATGTGGTAGAATGAGACGGTTGTCCACCCAATGAGAATAATTGAGGTGGCATAACCTGACTTGATATCCTATGAATTACCTTAGCGACCCAATGTGGTAGAATCAGACGGTTGTCCACCCATGAGAATAATCGAGGTGGCATAACCTGACTTGATACCCTATGAAATACCTTAGCGACCAAATGTGGTAGAATCAGACGGTTGTCCACCCAATGAGAATAATCGAGGTGGCATAACCTGACTTAATACCCTATGAATTACCTTAGCGACCAAATGTGGTAGAATCAGATGGTTGTCCACCCCGTGAGAATAATCGAGGTGGCATAACCTGACCTCAGACCCAGACACTATGGAGGTAAAAAGAGAGGAAAATTAGGTTACTTGGAACTCTGAAAACTGAAAATCTAGAATAGAGATGATAAATATGTTTACTAGCTTTGATGCTCATCTGTCTGCAAACAGGTTGAATTGGCGAATTATCTGTATGAAAGCCTTCGTGCAGTGCCTAACATTCACATATATGGCCCAGCTCCCACAGCAAGTGTTCAACGAGCTGCGCTATGTTCCTTCAATATTGAAAACATTCACCCAACCGACATTGCATCCTTTCTTGATCAACAGGTACTATATCTGAATTAGAAATTGAACCCTACTTTTAACCCTTCTCACGTCGGTGAAAATATTTTAATGCAGCACGGTGTAGCCATCCGATCAGGACACCACTGTGCGCAGCCCCTCCATCGGGCACTCAGCGTGACCGCGAGTGCACGAGCTAGCCTTTACTTCTACAACACAAAAGAGGACGTGGACTACTTTATCCAGGCTCTAAATGATGCTGTAAGTTTCTTGGACGCTTTGAGGTAGAGATCTGGCAATACCAACTTCCTGGTCTGGTAGGTCCACAGCTTGAACTGAACCTTCAAGAATGCAAGGCACTCTATTTCTTGGTTATCTTGAGCCAGCAGTGTGTGACATGTACTGCCAGCTCTTTGCCCTTGTAATTACTCCTGGTTTTAGGCTTTAGAATACTCATAAACTAATTTAATTTAGCTATAGTTTCATGGACTCCATTTTTTCGCAAATAATGAGATATTATATATACCTTTGTTTTACGAGATTTTAATTATTTCTCAATTAGCTATCTTATATTCTAAGAGATATCTATCAACATGGGTAATATTTTAAACGGTAGATGTTAATATCACGTAATAGTAAACTATATTATATTTATTATCCCATGACTAAATAATATTCATAGTAATATAAATAATATTTTCTTTATTTAAAGTCAAAGTTATTATTTAAAAAATATAAGTTTCAAAAGAATTTAAGAAAAAATAGTAGAGGAATGTGGGGGATGGCTAATGTTGGAAAGGAAAGGTGGTCATATATATATATATATATATATATATGTGGTGGAGTGAGAGTAACTTGCAACATGTAGCTCGATTATCAAGGATTCTCAGCGATCCCAATCAGTAGTTATTTCTTACGCATTTCAGGCATTGGTGATCTTAGTGGCTAATTCAAGGTTAAGCCAAGGTCCCGATAGAAGTGGCCGAGATCTTCTCTCTGTGTCAATCTATGGTATTTCGTATATGTGGTATCCTCCACTGCAGTCAAAGTTGTTGGCCTTCCTACAAGGTTATAAAGTCTCTTCCCTCACCGTAGTATCTCTCGCTTCCAGTCGAATTAATAGTTGGAATTCTTCCTCAGATGCAGTATGCCAAGCGGTATCCTATCTTTGTTCAGTCTCTAAGGCATAAGGATAGTTTGAGCCTAAGCCTTTAGAGTGATTTGCTTTCATTAGTCACCTAGATAATTGATTTTACTTTTTGAGCCTACAACAGATGAGATGAGGCTCTGCTTTATCCGGCTCAGGAGATTGCATGAATTAGTCAACGATTGAGGAATCAACACCTCACCTCTTTCATTATATGCTTGCTATTTCGGTTGAGGCAGATGACTTCGTGACAAAAGACCTTGATTCGAAACAGAACAAAAAAGCAGCTATCCAGGCACCTCGATTATCAATTGATAAGATAATAATTTACATCGAGTACAAAGAGAAGGACTAGCAACATATAGCTCGATTATCAATTTTTTTAAGAACATAAAAACATAGCTAAGTGAAGGTAAATACATGAAATTCTTACGAAAAAGTTCGAGAGATTTGAATTTTTAACCGTTTAGAATTAACCTAATTTAGTTTAAACTAATTCAAATCTGAAAAGTTAATTAAGCTAATATGCTTTAAATTAAACGTCATCAAAATCACGCACCGTAGGAAATTTTAATCACACTCCCTAAGAATACTATTAATATAATTATTTTTCTAAGGTAGAATTTGAATATCAACCGATAAATTCTTAATATTTTAATTAAATAAACAATGTTTAAGCTCTCCAACATATTTCAATTGACAGTAAGTTTCAAATCATTGCGCCAAAATTACAATAGCAAAAGATAATGGAAAAAAAAAAATCTAAATGTAAAAGTAGAAATGGGAAATAATTAAAATATTTTCCTTTTAAAAAATGATAATAATAATAATATTATTAAAGCCGTGAATTTCTATTCTAACTTACTGGGCCCAACTAAAGATTCGGCCCAACTCGATAACAAAAGGTGAACAAGCCCAATCTAAACGGATCGGAGCGTCCAACTCCAGCCTGTCGCTTAAGTGCCTATTCAGGCTCTCCTCCTAACGGCTAGTAATTCCAAATTACAATCAGACGGTACTCTGGCCGCTGGATGCGATGCCCATCCAACGGTCATCATTTCATGGAAATCAGACCGTTGGGACAGGCATTGGCTCCGCTCGCAGCTTTAAAGAGGAAACGACACAATGCCACAGAGAGCAATCGATACGGAAACGCAGAGAAAAACTGAAAAATTCTCAGAGGAAAAAAGCGAGAACGATCGTTAGAAAAGTGAAAGAAGAAGAAGAAGAAGAAGAGTGTATGTGAACGACGGAGTGGCGACGAGAAACACTGAAGGAGAGACGCTCAACAGCCGTCTCCAACTCTTTCTTTTCTCTCTGTTTCCAAGTCTTGAAGGAATTTTCGGAAGTAAGGAAGAACTAATGGCGGCTCGAGCTGTTGCTCCGCAGCAACCACTACGAATCAGAGGTGTGGAAAATTAACCTACATTTATCACTTCATCTCGATTTTTCTTGTGAAACTTTAACAATTCTTGTTTTCGATGGCTATCTTTCGGAATGTAGACTGTTTATTCTCATTGTAGTTACCTTTCGGTCCTGATTTTACTGTATTGTTATCGACTTGTCTTGATCCTGGTTCTTCGATCTTTTTCTTATTGTTAGGGGGCTTGTTTGGTTCCTGACTTTTTCCTCCTTTCATCCTGTAACTGATTTTGGAATTTCCTTGAATTCCTCACTTATCATTTGACTGTATTGATTTTGAAGGTGAAGGTAAGCCGAAGATGGTAGAGGCTGAAGGAAGAACAAGGCGAGTTCTTCAAGATATAGGGAATCTGGTGCCTGATCGAGCCGTGGAAGGGAAACCCGGCCCTCAACCTGCCGAGAAGAACAAGGTAGAGATCTGGCACAATAATCCTGATAATTGCAGTAAATCTATCTCAGATCCTCATGAAAACTTGATTTGCAGAAAGCGATCACTCAAAAGCTGGGTGGGGGAGTAGGAAAGGGAGGCGATGTGGCGGCGAAGGCTACAGTAATTGAGAAATGCAAAGCTGAGAAACCTAAGACTGTACTCAGCTCCGCCGATAGGAGACATATAATCAACATCAGCGATAGTAAATCAAGGGATAAGAATAAGAGAACTCTGACTTCAACTCTTAGTGCCAGAAGCAAGGTAATGCCATTTTCTTTACCCAATTCATTGAGTATTGCTTGTTAATCTTCTGCTAAAGTAACGTATATCAAATTTGATTCTAAAGGCTGCCTGTGGGCTCAACAATAATCCACTGGATTCAGTAGCTAATATTGATGAAGCAGATGCTAACAATGAATTGGCAGTTGTTGAATACATCGATGATATGTACAAGTTCTACAAGCTTGCAGAAGTACGCCACTATTTGCTCTCATTTTCCTACTTATGTTGCAGCTTTTCTTCCCTTTTTGTAACATTTGAAGCCTTTTTTGCTGCAGGATGAAAACACAGTGACAGATTACATGGGAACACAGCCAGATTTGAATGCCAAGATGAGGTCCATCCTCATAGATTGGTTGATTGAAGTTCATCGCAAGTTTGAACTAATGCCAGAAACCCTCTACCTCACTGTCAACATTGTAGACCGATTCCTTTCCTTGAAGACTGTGCCAAGGAGAGAGCTTCAATTAGTAGGAGTCAGCTCTATGCTGATAGCATGCAAATATGAAGAGATTTGGGCCCCAGAGGTATATCAATGGCTAAATTCTTAAAGACACCAATATCACTGTCTTGTGTTCCTTCAGCCTCATAATTGGATATTGAATATGCAGGTCAATGATTTTGTGAGTATATCTGCAAATACTTACCAGAGAGAACAGATTTTGGTGATGGAGAAAGTAATCTTAGGGAAGTTGGAATGGCTTCTAACAGTTCCTACACCCTATGTTTTTCTTGTTCGATACGTCAAGGCCTCTGAGCCGTCCGATGAGGAGGTGGGTTGTGAGATTCTCATTAAACTACATGAAACTTCTGGTAATCGAAGAAATCTTAAGAAAGTACTGAATAAATTTCTCTTCCTCCTAATGCAGATGGAGAACATGGTGTTTTTTCTAGCTGAGCTTGGTCTGATGAACTACCCCATAGCCATATCATACAGCCCATCAATGATTGCTTCAGCGGCTGTTTATGCTGCTCGACGCACACTGGATAAGAGCCATCTCTGGACAACAACATTGCAGCACCATACAGGCTATGTTGAAGATGAGTTGAAGTACTAAACACAAACTTCCTCAAAAGTTCTTTTTTTTTTCCTTCATAAACTTCAAAATCTGATGAATTATGTCCAAATTTTTGTGCAGGGAGTGTGCAGAACTCCTTATGAACTTGCACCGTGGAGCTGCAGATAGCAAGCTGAAGGCTGTGTATAGGAAATATACGAGCCCAGATCGTAGTGCAGTTGCTCTGTTTCCTCCAGCTAGAAGTGTCAGCCCAGATCGCAGTGTAGAAGTATGATCATAATGGTTGGGTTTTCCTTCTTCTATTCTTTTGTGTAGGAGATCATTTTGCTGTTAATGATCTCATCTTGTTGTTAGCTGCTATATGGCTCTCTGTGTATTATTAGAGCTGTGATGCTTAATTACTCTATTAAATCCTTTTGCATTCTTACTCTATTAATTCCTCTCAGGGTTTCACCTAATATATATCTTTTGATGTGTTCATACTTAATTACTCCAATTTATTTATTCAAATCTCTATGCATTGGCTCGGGTGGAGGAGGAAGTTTGAATCACGACCCTAATGATAAAATGTTTGAAATGGCTTTAAAAACATTTTCTTCGCAATAAAATGTTTTTTTTAAGCCATTCGAAAGAAATTTCATTCCAAACAAGTCCACAAATTGCTCGGGGGAGGCCCCAAGATTGTGCTCAGACAAGAATTCGAATCACGATCCTTAATAATGTTTCAAATGACTTTCTTTTCTTAAGAGCTTAAAAACGTTTTTCTTCGAGAAATTTTGGACAAGCCCAAAATTGCCATTAAAAGTAAACAAAAATTATCATACACAGATTCCAATATTTCAATTCAATTCAATTCGATTGTATTTTTGTCCTCTTTCTCAGAAAAAGACCGATCATACAATTTCCAATCATGGTTTTTGATTAGATATCTTACAATTGGAATCCCTCTTTTTCCCAAGTTTTTAATCATTCCCCAGATAATAACCTTACCTTCTAAGGATTCAAAAACAAAATTTTTGGGCAAAACAAACAATCTTTCAAAATTAAAGGAACCAACTTTGTTGGATCAGAACAAAAAAAAAAAAAAATTCAGTCCAGGGATGAAGTTTTGAATCACAACCAGGGATAATAACTTGAAATGACTTCCTAAGAGTTCAAAAACAATTTTTTTTGGGCAAAACAATGTTTCAAAATTGAAGATACTAACTTTGGATCAGAACAAAAAAATTGAAGGAAGTTATTTGAATCTTTTTCTCTAAGCAACATAGTGTTGGATTCTCTTCTTCCCCTTCATGGCCCTTGAAATGTATGTATAACAGGAATGTTTGAATCAGAAAAGAAAAAATCCCATTGAGAGAGAGAAGAAATTATCTATCCATCACTGTCATCAATGTTGATTCCTCATTCATTCACCTTAACTTTCGAGCCACAGCAGCTTTTCCTTATATGCCTTTGAACTTCATCTTCTTCGTTTTCCTTCTCAACATTGTGTTGATGGTTCTTTTCATGCTCTGAACTAATGCAGCTAGAAGAAGATTCTTCAGTCACCTTAACCTTTGAGCCACAGCAGGTTTTCCTACCATGCCTTGGAAGAATTTCAGCTTCATTTTCTTCACTCACATCTCCTTCCTTCTTCCCAATCTCCAATCTTCTGTCCATAAACTCAGAATTCTCCTTCCAAACTTCCCCATTATCATAAACCTCCTTTTTCCATATTGGCACAGACGCCTTGAGCTCATCGATCACGAACCGGCAAGAATCCATTGCATCAGCTCGATGAACAGCTGAAACTGCAATGAACACACTTATCTCCCCAACAGGAACAGGACCTAGTCGGTGCGCAACTGCGATTGAATGAAGGTTCCAAGACGACCTTGCAGATGAACAAATGGATTTGAGACTCCGTATTGCCATTGGTACATAAGCCTCGTAGCGCAGTTCCACCACCGTCTTGCCTTCAAAATTGTCCCGAGTAGTGCCTGAAAATGTAGAGACAGCGCCGGCCTGGGGAACACTAACAAACTTGATGTATTTTACTATATCGATTGGGACGTTCTCTTCCAAGATTTCAACAAGATTTCTCTCCTCCAAAGCCATTTCTTGCTCAAGTCTGTGTAATTTCAGAAAACAAATTTCACAAGAGAAAATTTGACATCAAACTTGTTCTCCTAGTACTATTTTATTTGGTAGATTCAGTGATAAATATGAAAATCGAGGAAGAAATTCTTGAGCGTGGAACTGAAGTCTAATCGGACCGAGATGTATCGGTACACGATACAAATGCACTCGCAACTTTGCTTGAATCGAGCCGAATCGGATGCATTTTTAGATAAACTAAAGAAAAAGTATCGCAAGTTGACTCGGAGACATCGCTACGCCAGTACTAACCTTTCAAATCAATGAAAGGGCAGGCTGCTAAGAAATGGACGAGAACTCGGCAACGGAGGAAAATGAAACCGAGACAAAAAAATTCATGAAAGTCCGAAGTTGAATCGAAAATCAAAGACAAATCAGCGAGATAAACGAAAGATAATCAAAGACAGAAACAAACCTGTTCGTGTTCAGTTCACGAAAAGAAACAAAATCCTCTCTACCTTCATAGACGCTCCATGATTTAATCCAAACGATATCCAAACTTCGATTGATTCACAGTTCTCGAGCTTGCTAATTTAGCGCTCGAACCGAAAATTTGGACAACCTACATCAAGCGATGAAGATGAAGATAAAGATGACTCCACGAATTGAAAGAATCCAAAACTCAGACTCGAAATGGTACACGAGTCCATGTGGGCTCCGATTCTCAGGTGAAATAAGGGAGGCAATGGAACTGGCTGCCTTGGGCCGTTGATTTGGTTGACTTCATTTCTTCGGATTTTCAACGGTTGAGATTGGTTCAATCACCTGATAGAAAATAAGGCTAGGCCCATCAAAAATTTTAAAAAATAGGCCCATGACCACCAGATCCAAAATTGTTTATTTTAATTTATATTTTATTATCGTTTTACCTTTTTACCCTTACCCACTAATTTCTTTTCACCTTCAGGCCGCGAAGTAGCGTATATAACGACCCGACTAAACTGTTTGTTCACTTCGCGAGAATCAAGACTGGAGAGTATCCCGACGCGACCCTCACTTTCCGGCGAGCTGGTAGCTGATCCGTCATCATTCTCCCCAGCTCCGGCAGTATCAGGTCGGTAACTGCCGCTTTTATCATCAATGATTCTGTAATTGCTCTCTCACTCTCTCTGAAAATGGTCGGTCACAAGAGGCGTTTTCTTCCTCTCTTCCTCCTTGTCTCTGTTTCTATCCTCTTCTTCTTGACTCACTTCTACTCTTCCGTTCCCCCTTACTTCCCTTCAAACCCTAACCCTAATTTTGCTCTTACCGGGAGAGTCACCGACCCTAAAACCTCTGGTTTCACTCTAATCGTGAAAGTTCTTGCTTACAATCGCCTCGATTCCGTGTCCCGCTGCCTTCGGTCCATTGCCAATGCGGATTATCTCGCCGACCGCGTACATCTCCATGTTTACATTGATCATTTCCCTCACGATGATGCGCATATCAACCTCAACGAGTCGCATCGGATCTTGCAATTTGTTGATAAACTTGTTTGGAATTTTGGGGAAAAGCTAATTCATTATCGGACGGGGAACGTGGGTTTGCAAGCGCAGTGGTTGGAGGCTTGGTGGCCGAGCTCTGACAATGAGTTTGCTTTCATTGTGGAGGATGATTTGGAGTTATCGCCGCTTTATTATAAGTTCCTGAGGAGTTTAATTTTGATTTATTATTATAACACTTCGAATTATGATCCTTCAATATACGGGGCTTCGCTGCAGCGACCAAGGTTTGTTCCAGGTACCACTTTTCTTTTGGATGATGTCCTGTGCATGGATCTGACAAATATATGTAGATAAAATTTAGATATATTCATGTAACTTGTTCTTCTTTTGACCAAATGATACAAAGTGGAGGGGGGAGGGGTGAATTTCTCAATTGGTTGAAGTTCCAAGGCCTGCTATTAAATTTCTTGATTTTATAGCTCTATTTCGTTATTTTAGCGGTAGTAAGATTTGTTTTCAGTTTGACCCCCGATCTATATCCAAAAACTGTATGTTGTGACCTTTCGAATTATATGCCTTCACAAACTGTATGTTGTTGCTATATGTAATAGTGGCTCATTTAAGTAGAGATCAAACTTGTAGTAATTAAAGTGTAACGAACATCTGGTTAAGTTTTTTTTCCCCCAGTTGCAGAAGTTCATCTATAAAATGTTAATATACCTCTCTTTCACAAGTGCATTATGACTTTTTCCTTTTGGTACTCAAGTTTATCCTCCTTAGCTTGTGTTCATCTTGTTGGAGCTAATATCTTGTGGGCGCAATGAGACCTGCTTGAAGGAACATGAGGGTAACAAGAAACAGGTCCTTGGTGTTAGGGATTTGTGGGAAAACTTAACTGTCCGTGGATTGAAGGTTACCACCTTTTGTTCACTCTTAAGATTATAAGATGATGTTTCTTTTTCTTATTCAAATTTGAACATAGTCGCTTGTCTATGCTAACTAGATTGGAGGTCAAGGGACTTCAAACTTCACAACTCTAACTGTTGCCTTTTGGATCCTTAGTGATTCCTGAATGAATTGCATCGTTGTAAATTTTACATCCAACTTCCAAATGAGGAGCATATCTAGTTAGTGCACTCTGATTCCATTGTTGTCCTTTGGAACCTTACAATTGGATCCAACTTTATACGGATAGAACTTCTTATAGTAGTAGATCTATCTTGAATGCTAAGAAGTTCTTTTTCATTTTATTTTGCAGTTTTCAGCATTATGTTAATTGTCTTTTACGAATGAATACTACAGATCTTTATGAGGTTTAAAGGAGTGATTTGTTTCTCATGCCTTCAGTTTCTTTTTTTATCTTTCTAAATCAAACTGTTCTTCCAAGGTTCGATTGTTCAAAACAAATTTTTACAACTTCTGTAAAAAATGTGAGAAAATGCTTCTTCGTTTTTTCTTCTCTTTTCTTTTCCTGCACACATGGCTAGAAGTTCTAGATACATGTGTTCAACTTTTCCACCATCTGTCTGAGGCATGCCTATTCTTTGCTGTCCATAGGTAAACATGGCAACAAAATAAGGTTGGATGACAGTACCAGATTGTTTTTGTACCAGTTGGTTGGCACTTGGGGTCAGCTTCTCTTTCCAAAGCCTTGGAAGGAGTTTAGATTGTGGTATGATGAGCACAAGGCGAAGGGCATCAAGCCAATACTTGATGGCATGGTATTCATGATTATTGATTTTATGTGGTGGTATTTCGTTCTTAATTTGTCTTTTAAAATGAAAAAATAAAAAAAACCTGTTTGTGGATTATCTGCAGGTGACAACAGGATGGTACAAGAAGATGGGAGAAAGAATATGGACTCCTTGGTTTATCAAATTTATTCATTCTCGTGCCTATTTTAATATCTACACCAATTTTTTACACGAGAGAGCACTGAGTACTTCTCACAGGGATCCTGGTGTAAACTATGGAAAAACAGCTGGTCCTGATTCACACTTACTGGATGGAAGTTCACTTGATTTCAATCTCCTGGAGATGAAGCCTCTAACCGATCTGAAGCGGTATGATTTCTGCTTTAGAGAACTCATTCCTCAAAGAATTGTTAAAAGCAAGAGTGAGCTTGGTTCTGTTCTCCACTTCGTTCAGAAACATGAAAACATAATCATTGTGAGTGTATTTGGCGTATCAGAGTCCACTGTGAGGAATTTTCTTTGCCATTTTGAAAGGCTGAACATAAGAAACTATATTTTGTTGGGCCATGAATCTGAGTTGCTATATGATCTAGCAAGAAGAGGACACCCAGTAATTTATGCAGACCAATTTCTGAAGACTGTCAAAACGTTCAGTTCTACGGCTTCTGAAGGCACCACAGCTGAACTAGTGAAGTTAGTTCTAGCGAAGTTCTACATTGTTAAGTCATGCTTGGAACTTGGGTACAATCCTGGATTGGTAGATGGAAACATGCTTTTTGTCAATGGTGATCCATTCATGGACTCGAGTCTTGCTGACGACATCTTTTGTGGGCAGAGCTTTGAATTTTTCTTCATCAAAGGCTCATCCTCTGCTCATAAGATGTGGACTAGTCATATCGTCCCCGAGGCTGAAGCCATGGTAGAGTCTTTGATGAATAGAGGTGCCTCGTCTAGAGACGACATTAGTTTCGTAGGCATAGCTAATAAGTTATTGGAACAACATGGTGCTAAGTTCAAAAGAGCTGAGAAGATGAGCTTTGTTGTGAATATTGGTAACAATCCTACCAACGCGTCATTAGGTGATGGGAAAAGGCTGCTATTTTGGCCTGCTGATATGAACGTTAATCATGTAGAGAAACGGCTTGAGGAACTGGGTTTTTGGATCATTGATGGTGACTTTTCTTGCAAAGCTGTTGTCTGTAATGGATTGTAGTACTCTATCTTTAGCAATGTTCAAACAATATTCTTTCTTAGTGACCCTTTTCTTTTATACTGAACTCTATAAGAGATTATTTGAGATTAGAATCTTGTGGATGGCCAATTTTGAGCTGATGAGTTCTCGTCCTTCGTTGATGTATATGTTCGGGTACGATATACAGGGATGAACTCGGTAGCACAGTCTGAGAAGTTATTTGCTCCCATCGTCCCTAATCTCTTTGCTTTGTTTAAAGTGAATTTGACATTGGAATAATATATTTTTTTTTGTCATAGGCGAAGATTGACCTTTCTAACACATGTTCGGTCGTGCAAGCGTTGGCCCTGCTGAATTTTTTCTGATCAAAGTATCCAACAACACAACCCAGCTTTACTTGACTACGCCTCCTGCTTGTCTATGGAGGTAGCTTGCTTTACTCAACTCTCTTTTTTATAACAAAGTAGAGTCTCGGAACCTAACTTTCATTAGTTTCAAATGAAGAATGACAAGTGTTCTTACCTTTGCAAGCATTTACTCCTATTAAAATGAAAATAGTGATATTACTAAACAAGCAAGAAAATCCTTTTCCATTACTAAAGGGCTTGTCCATTTTTCGTCCAATATTTTACTTAATTTCTTTATGAAATATCAGTAATACATATTGCAAGAAGTATTTTTTAAATACAGAATATGTATAAAATTTCATATTGGTTGAGGAGGGGAAATAAGCATTTTTTATATGGGGTAGAAACCTCTTTATACGCATGTTAAAATTTTGAGAGAAAGCCTAAAAAGGACAATATCTACTAGCGGTGGGCTTGAACCATTATAAATTATATCAGAGCTAGACACCGGGTGATGCGCTGATGTTGGGCCCCCAAGAAAAGTGGATTGTGAGATCTTACATTAGTTGAAGAGAGGAACGAAATATAATTTGTAAAAGTATGAAAACCTCTCCTTAGCGACAACTTTTATAGTAAAATTTAAATGTACTTTTATATATATAATTTCATGATGAGAAGTGACTTATTTAAATTATAAAATTTAAAAGGAAAGAAAACCGTTAATTAATTGAGAAATGGTAGACAATCTTCAATAATCTGGTAATTAATAAAAGTTAATTAAAATACTAATATCCTGATATCCAAGCGCCCCAATTATCGCAGTTGGTGGAACTCGAACTCTTCTAATTAAAAATTAAGGAGCCAATTAAGCGACATAATCAAGATTTAACATTCCACTTAACATTGGGTCTCTGACAACCGACATCTGACATCTTCTATTATTACTTTATTTATTCTCTATATTTCCTTTTGGAATTTGATTCCCCGCTGTCCTTTACTCATAGAATATTTTATTTCTTTTTATTTTTATTTTCCAAGTTAAGACTGTTTGCTTCATTCATTAGGTTAACTAATAAGCAATAATTTATTGCCACTTATGGTTAGTACATATGAATCTCCCTCCTCACATCATTTAAAAAAAAAAAAAAAAAAAAAAAAAAAAAAAAAAAAAAAAAAAAAAAAAAAAAAAAAAAAAAAAAAAAAAAAAAAAAAAAAAAAAAAAAAAAAAAAAAAAAAAAAAAAAAAAAAAAAAAAAAAAAAAAAAAAAAAAAAACAAACTTTAATTCAATAATAATTAATTTTTGAAAAGTATTTTAGACTGCTTTGTCGTCTACTAAATAAACTCGAGCTAGCTAAACCATCAGCTAACTCGTTTGTTATCGAGAAAAATGAGTTTCCTAAGCATTTAAAAACTTATTCATTCCTAAAAAAATAAAGAATAATGGATAAAAATCAATGATAAAATTACATAATTACCCTTTGTATCCTAAAATTAGAATATATTCGAAAAATTTTAGACATTTTTTTTTCTCTAGTAAGCTTAGTTAAAAATAATTACAAAAAGATTAATATTCGATTAGTATGAATTAGCCAACAAAACCAGAATAATTTCATAAATTATTAATTTATATTTATCCACTTAGCCCATTTTCAAAAAAATAAAAGTAAATTAAATCAACTTAGAGTTAGTGTAATTAGTGCGAAAATGAGGGGCATATTAGTAAATGATGAAGAGAGTATATAGCTGGCATCACAGGCCAAGCATGATTTTTCACTAGACTACATACATCCCTCTACAGAGCCAAAATCTCTCTCAGTTCCAGTTCACGAATCCCTAGAAGAATTAATGGAACAGAGGAAGTACAGAGCCGATCTTCTTCCATCTCCCTTCCTTCTCGTCCTCATTTTCCTCTCCCTTTCCGGCCGATCTCTCGTTAACGCCTACCAGAACTACACCGTCGGAGATTCCCTCGGTTGGTTCGATGAATTGGAGAAACCTGCCGTCGATTATCAGAACTGGACCGTCGGCAAGACCTTCAGCCTTGGCGATTTTCTAAGTAAGTTCTGATTATTTTTCCTCTTCGCTCTCTCTGTTTAGTTTATGATTTTGATTTTCGATTGATCGTTATGCAAACTCGGAATTTCGGATCTCTCGCTTCTCGATTTTCGAAAAACTCGTACGATTCGATTTCCGTCTTCACTTCTATGAACTCGCTTGATCAAGTTTAGAATCTTTTTCGTTATGACTTGCAAATTTGTCCTGTTTCCTTTTCGTTTTATCGTTTTCCAGAGTAAATGTGTGGTCCATCTGCGATCTTCTGATATTTTCATCTCTCTAGTTTTTTTTGTCTGTATTTTTGTTTGAATGAATCGATTCCAGTCTTCGATAACTTTTAATTAAATAAAAATTGAACAAAATTGACTTTAAGGACGTCATTTCGACCTAATTCATACTCTACCAGTGAAAAACTTAGCGGCTCTAAATCATAGATTCGAATAATTCCCCTCATGTAAGCCAATATTATAGAAGAACAATAATAATAATGTGATTACGAATACCGCAAACATATTGAACCAACCAATCTTAATGTAAATAGATTTCGTAACTTCCTTTTAAGGCCGATTTATGAATGTAATATTCGAAATATAAATAATAAATTGAATTTTCATTTTTCGTTGTTTTTACTTGAAAGAGCCCCATGAAAATATGGCTTCTTCTGAAAATTGGAGCGTCGTTTTAGGTTAGTTTAGGATAGTAAATGATTGAAAGGGGAAAGTCCAATAATAGAGAGAGCTCCTTATCCAGGCCGAAGCTAAAAGAAAAAAAAAAAGGCACTGGCCGTACATAGAAAGAAGGTTTTGACAGCTGAACTAACATGACGGTGTCTTGTGCGTTTCCTTTCTTCTCTCTTTTTCTCCTGAGTTTTCCACCATGCACGCAACTGTATTCTTACTACTGTACTGTGTGACACGTGTTCTCGTATGATTGGTTGGTTTGGAATTGTCGGCCGTGTTCATCCATGTGCCATTTTGTTGTAAAGCTGTTAACTGTGAAGCCCCTAAAATTTTGTGGGCTATTTTATTTTTATAATTTATAATTAAGTTTAATAGTCAACAAAATTTATGTTTTTATAGATCCTTAACAAATTAAAATTGTTTAAAAAATATTTGTTCTATTTAATTTGTATTTGAACTTTGTAGTATAATTTAGAAATTAGACTTGTGATGTTGATATAGTATAGCTCAATTTTAGAAATTTACTAAATTTGAGGATTGAAAATAATTTAAAAAAATGTTGGGATATTTATTTTGCAGTTTTCAACACGGACAACAATCACTCAGTTGTGCAAACATACAATTTCACTACATACAACCTTTGCGACTATGACGACGCATCGGAAGACGACACGACGGAAT
Organism: Cucurbita maxima; assembly: GCF_002738345.1. Taxonomy (NCBI): domain Eukaryota; kingdom Viridiplantae; phylum Streptophyta; class Magnoliopsida; order Cucurbitales; family Cucurbitaceae; genus Cucurbita; species Cucurbita maxima. Next base: position 2,404,140 of record NW_019272032.1, on the reverse strand, counting down.
GGTCCGCTGCCGACCCATCCGCAACCACTCCTCACGCTGTGACGGTTGCCGTGCCTTTGGTGAAAGAAGGGGCCAACTATTTCTTCTCCGGTCACTACGACGGTGAACAATGCCAAAATGGGCAACATTTCAAAATAAATGTCACTCATGGACAGGGCCTTCCGAAGAGCTTGGGAGACTCCTCAGACGAAGCTCCGGCTCCGGTAGTTCCCGACTCGGGCGACCGAACAGAATCAGCACCTGACACCATCGTCCCATCCAGTTTCGACAATCCCAGAAACGACGTCGCTGATAATGATAGCGACAAGAAGGAAAGTTCAGGTTCCGTTTCGCTAATGTCGCTTCACTTCAAGTTTAACGAGTTTTTCTTCTTGTTAGTTGGTACTGCTTGCATATTTCTTTTTACAGAGTGATTTTGTTTTTACTCTTATCGATTTTTTTATTTAATTATTGCTGTTTTTAATATTCAAATAATATGGCTCTTTTTACTCGGATTTCAGGTGATATATAGTTAGCTTTATATATATATATATGTTTTATTTAGGACTTTCTCCTCTCTTTTGTGCATTTAATACAAAATATATCTGTAATGATGGCTTTATATAATTGTTAGTGAAACTATTTTCCCTATTTAATCTCTAATAAACGTTTGTTTAAATAGTCAAACGTTTGCTTCAGGAAAAAAAATATTTGTTGATAGTAATTTGGTTTATAAATTTCAAAATATTATACTTTTGCTCAAATTTGATCATGTTCACTTTCATTGTTGATAGTTTAAAATAATTATCATGTGATATAACTAAAAATTAATGAAAACTAATTTAATTGTTTTAAATTAATTAATTGAAAACTAACCCAAGTAGTTATCAGTAAAAATTTACTCACTGTAAAATCTTGAAGCATTGAAATGGAAATTAGACGGAATTCGAATTCTCGTCCATGACTGAATAATTTATAACTTCATTCTATGTAATATTTTATTTTAAATTAATAAATTGGGTTAAATAACAAGTTTGATGTCTAAATTTTTAAATCTATTTTAATTTGATGATTAAACTTTGAAAAAAAAAAAAGAGTATGAATTAAACTTTATGTTTAATAGAATTTAAAATTTTAATTTTGTGTGTGATGGTCGTGTTAATTTTTTAAAATACTGAAAAAAAAAATAATAAAGGATTTATTAATTCTAGGTTTTTGTTTTAAGGGCAAAAGTTGATCCCCCAATAATTTTAATTATATAATTTTTTTTTTTTTTTTTTTAAATGGTAAATTGTAAATTGTAATTTTGGGGAGACATTCTTTTCTGGTCTAACAAGAAATGAAGAATTACCCTAAGGCAGTTTTAGAGAAATCTGATTCTTGAAGAGGCTTTGAGTTCGAACCGGATTTTCCTGAGCGTAAGGTATTAAAAGCTCATTTCGACGTCGCATAGTTCCTAGGACAATCATGGACGAGTTCGAATTTCGTCGCCTTCTTCAATTATTTCCCGTTGTTCGATCTCCAGATTATCACGTACCCTTCATCTCTTTCTCATATATCTGTCTTTTTTGGAATTACAAATTTCTCGATCATTCAATGCTTTGTATTCCATTGCTACCCTGTTCTTTGTTAACGACTGTAATGCTATGACTTCTCTATTTCGCTTTCAATATTTCTAGATCTTCTTCCCGCTAGAATGTTTTGATTCATTGGTGGGCAAGTCACTAGCCACCGACAATTAGGACAGATTGGGGGTATTCTTGTTAGTTGTTGGATCAACATCATTTGAATAAATCTCTTCTTGAATTAGGTCTATCGGTGCCCTTCTTCTCTTTGATTTAATGCAAGATATTGGCGCAAGTTGGTGAAGATATTTGCTAAATAGTTCTCCAGGCATTATTTGGCCGATGGTGTTTATGTATTTGAAATCTATAGAAGAGATGCCTTTTTCCACCGTTAGGCAGAGTTACCTTTCGAATAACAGCTATGCATGAATTGATTACTGCTAATTGAATTAATGGAGATGCTATTGGGGTTACAAACTGGTTTGGTTTATTGAGCTGATGAAATACGACCATGATTTCTTGGATATGAGCTATGTTCCATTTGATCTATAGCAGTTTCTCTAATTTTTCTTGTAATATTGGCTTAACTTTTTATATTGATTATAGAAAAAATTAAAATCTTTTGCAGTCTTTACCAGACTTTTGCTGAGGATAAGAACCATAAGTACCAAAGCTTGAAACCTCGATGGTTTAGCTCTATTATTGAAGTTTTAGGTTATTTTCACTCTTCAGTAGTTCAATTATATTGTGCCAAACTACCAACCTGACATAGCTCGAAGGCCAGTTCAAATTCTCACCCTCATATATGTTGTGCCAAAGGAAATTTTGTGCATGGAAGGATGAGATATCTCTTAGAAGCATATATGCACACTGATAGATGTTGCAGTACAACCTGATGGACTCTTATAAACTTGTCAGTGATACACATGTTGTTTGTGATGGATGGGTCAAGTCTTAGACGGAAAACAGAGAGCTACTTTTTTTTTTTTTTTTTC